>NC_069507.1:210142059-210448059 GCF_027579735.1 Bombina bombina
ATAGTCCTTAATCATGCATAAGTTAAAATCAGACAAACAGACTTTAAAAAGGGTATCTGGACCAATCATGCTTCAATTCTCAGTGTTAATTGGTTTAACCCATACCTATCCAGGTTTGTAAATTTCAACAACACAGTGACCTCTAGTGGTACCAGAATTTATTCCATCATTTAAAACCATTATAAAAACAAATACAAATCATAATCTCTATTCAGACCATATGGATGTAATGTGTTCAGACGTTTAATCCACCATACTTCTTTCTGTTTTAGTTTTAGTTCCCTATTACCCCCTCTTCTATGATGGGGGATATGGTCAATCACTTGAAAGCGAAGCTGGCTTACTGTATGGCCCATATTTGTAAAATGTGCTGATACTGGAAGTGACATATCTTTTGATTTAATGGATGCTTTATGTTGACTAAACCTATCCCTGGCGGCTTGGGTGGTCTCGCCAATGTAACAAAGGCCACATGGGCATTTAAGTAGGTAGATTGCATAGTTAGTTTGGCATGTATATAACCCATTGATTGTATATTGCTTTCTTTTGTCATTTTGTGCTAAGAATTTCCCTTTAATAACTGAATTACATTGGGCACAGTGTAAGCAGGGGTAACAGCCTTTATTAGGGGTAGTTAAGTAATTTACATCAGACATTTTAGTTGTACCTATGTCAGCTTTTACTATGTGATCCCTAAGATTTTTTACCCTTCTATATGATGGCATAGGAGGGAGTTTAAATGATTCTATCTCTGGATTATATTTTGACAAAAGATGCCAGTGTTTTCTTACTATTCTAAAGATGTCATTACTCTTGTCACTGTATTCCATTGAAAGCACTAATCTATCTGTTCCTTTCTCTGTTGGTTTTTTATCATGTATTCTATCCAAATCCTGAATGTTTTTAGCGATATTTTCTTTTGGATATCCTCTTTGGATAAATTTATTGCCCATAGACACTAGTCTTTCTGGCAATACTTTTTGATCTCTAACTATTCTTTTAGTACGCAAAAGTTGACTCCTGGGTATGGATTTAAAAACAGTATCAGGATGGAAACTTTCATATCGCAGCAGAGTATTTCTATCTGTGGGTTTTACATATAGATCTGTACTTAATGTATTTCCATGTCGATATACAGTTGTATCCAGAAAGTTAATCTTTTGGATAGAGTAAGTAAGGGTAAATCTTAGGCCTGTCATGGAGGCATTGATATCCTCAACAAACTGTATCAGGGACTCCAATGAGTACAGTGACAAGAGTAATGACATCTTTAGAATAGTAAGAAAACACTGGCATCTTTTGTCAAAATATAATCCAGAGATAGAATCATTTAAACTCCCTCCTATGCCATCATATAGAAGGGTAAAAAATCTTAGGGATCACATAGTAAAAGCTGACATAGGTACAACTAAAATGTCTGATGTAAATTACTTAACTACCCCTAATAAAGGCTGTTACCCCTGCTTACACTGTGCCCAATGTAATTCAGTTATTAAAGGGAAATTCTTAGCACAAAATGACAAAAGAAAGCAATATACAATCAATGGGTTATATACATGCCAAACTAACTATGCAATCTACCTACTTAAATGCCCATGTGGCCTTTGTTACATTGGCGAGACCACCCAAGCCGCCAGGGATAGGTTTAGTCAACATAAAGCATCCATTAAATCAAAAGATATGTCACTTCCAGTATCAGCACATTTTACAAATATGGGCCATACAGTAAGCCAGCTTCGCTTTCAAGTGATTGACCATATCCCCCATCATAGAAGAGGGGGTAATAGGGAACTAAAACTAAAACAGAAAGAAGTATGGTGGATTAAACGTCTGAACACATTACATCCATATGGTCTGAATAGAGATTATGATTTGTATTTGTTTTTATAATGGTTTTAAATGATGGAATAAATTCTGGTACCACTAGAGGTCACTGTGTTGTTGAAATTTACAAACCTGGATAGGTATGGGTTAAACCAATTAACACTGAGAATTGAAGCATGATTGGTCCAGATACCCTTTTTAAAGTCTGTTTGTCTGATTTTAACTTATGCATGATTAAGGACTATGTAGGTCCGAAACGTCGCTTTTTTACTGGTTGCTAAACCTCAAATAAAGATTTTTCACCTTTAAAAGAAGATTGTGTGCTGTGGTGCTGTTACCTTATTTTCTACATGGACTGTATACACTGGAGTTTGGCTGATACTCCTTGGTAACGTGCACACAGGTGGGAAAGAAATTTTACTAAAACCTATGGTGCTGGATTCAACTCACTTACTTCTTATATATATATATATATATATATATATACAGTATATATAATCTATTAAATCATTGTGTAAATGATCATTTAGTGTTATTGCTTCCCTTGGGAAAGCTTTGCATAGACATATTTTCCTTTCAGTAAGGGCTTTTTCCTGTATGCTGGGTGGGTAGTAAAAGATGTTGACATTTCAGTAAAGAAAGGTAGTTTTTTTAATGATTTGACTAAAAAAAAAACTATATATCGTTAGGGTAATTAAAAGAAAACAAGTACTAATATTTATGTTTTAGAGCACAAAATGCTAAATATAGTGTCACTGAATTTATACAAAAAATAGCTTAGAAGTGAAAAAAAAAACAATATGATCAGAAATGTCAGTTAAATGGAAAATTAATTTAGCATAAGTGCTATAGATTTCATGCAGTGCAGCTCATTAATCATTCACTAATTCTGTATTTCAGTTTACCAGTTGTTTAAATCATTATTAGACATAATATATTTAAAATGGTACTAAAGTGATGGGTAATTAGCTAATTTAATATGCAATTTGCTAAGAATTCCACAAATAGATTCTATAATTTGACAGCTGGATATTCCATTATTCAGAACATAGGTGAAATAGAGTGTAGGAGTGTACAATACACAATACATTTCAATTAAATTCATTGCATTCTATGGCTTCAAAAATGTTCAATTAAAATTGAAGCCAACAGAAAATGCAGGTTTTTGCCCAGCTCATCTCTGATTGGCTGACTAGGACAGCTCCCACAGGTCTATTGGTAGTTAGATACATCTCTACAAATATTAAAACAATTGTTTTATTTAGGACAGGGACATCAAAAAACAAATTCATTACATCTCAATAACCCAACTGTATTCAAGCAGGGGACCTCAGAGAACATACTGTATTTATGAAGCTTAACATACCTATTTATCATTCTCTGGATGAAAAAGATTTGCAGGTAGAGAACCTGTCCACACATAAATTGAGACCGTTGCTATATAAATATTGTTTGCAAGCTTGAGTAAGTCTGCCACTAAAAGAGGCGTAATTTGATAAATCTGCCCCTTTAGTTCACAGTTAGTAAATCTGTTTTCCTGGGATCACAAGAATTGGGCATCATTTGACACCCATTTTTATTATTGCATAAGTGTTTATTCATGCATTGCTGCCCACTGCACTTGCACAGCCAATAGCACAAGACTGGGCTTTTTAATCACCTCCGTCAGATCAGTCCATCTGGGGTGGTAGAGAGAAATTTGGAAGCAGCAGTTTAGACTGCTGTTTCATAATCTGCTGTTGCAGGATTGCACGTGTGAGCTAAAAAACAAAAAGGCCATTCATATTTTAGTACATCTTCCCCTAAGTTATATAACAAATCCATTTGCATGAACAAAATCTATGTTAAACATGAGCTCATTTCAGTTCTTTTCTAACTATATATAGTTTACCCAAGAAATTGATCTAGGCTCATTTTTTGCATTTAATGCCACCAGTTGACCATAAGATTAATACTAAATTTGATTTTATAAAAACAAATAAAAAATCATTAACTTTTTCACATACGGGTTTCTCACTGACATTATTTACACATTATTTATTTAGGGGTGGAGCACTATTTTAATGTGCGCATGTAAAGGGGCAAATTTGCCTGTTTACGGGCGCACTTTAAATAACCAGCCAGTACAAGCTCCCATGATCTCTTGGGAACACTTTGTGCTTAGTGCAATTAACCAAAGGTCAGACCTCTGGTTAATAAAAAAAATGTGCTACAATTTGGTTAAAGTTATGGGATGTGGGGTGTTAGAAAAAAAATGGCAATGAAAGTGCCTTTACATTGCACTCCACTCGTAATTTAGCCCTTAGTATGGAATAACTACCCAAGTTTCCAAAACTGACCTACAAACATATACACATGTGCTAAATAGACCACACAAGGAATTGATCAAGGCCATTCATTTGCATTTCATACCAATACTTGGGGCAAAAACCAGATCATCCAAAGAAATAGAAAGAAAAAAAAACCACACACATAAACTGGTTGCAAACGTTTGGTATCTAACCAAAAGGCAAACAGAACAAGCTTAACACCATGCTCTTTTATTATAAAAATAACATATAATTATATACAGAAATAAAAACAAATGAAATACATGACAAAAAACACATAGGATAAACATTATACATTACTAAACAAAACAAAATCATAAACAAAACAGTTGAAATAACAAGGAAACATAAGATCAATATCGTTCACAAAATATATATATTTATATTTTCCTCAATCAGAAATACAAAAAAAGACCCTCAACACTTTTCCGAACATCTTACCTGACTACTTTCCACCCACCCTGCTAAGCCATAAACAGGAAACTAACAAAAACCCTAAACATTCACCTTTACCTGACCCTCACACCCCTAACTATCCCTAAAAAGAAAAACAAAGAAAAACAAAATAATTTACAAAAAGAGAAAAAGAACTTTTAAATCAAAATGTTCCCCTTCTGAATCTTCCAGACACCTTTAGATTCGAATTCCCCATATTTCTTTCTGTCAAAACAAAAATATGTGAATAGCTTTTCATGGATCAAACTAACACATTGACCAATTTCTATCAAATGTTTATTAAATACCCACACACACTCTTAGCATCCCATAAAGACTCTTTCACACAATTAACAAGCAACCAAAACAATGTCTTCTTAATGTGACAGTATACACTCATTTTCATATAACTGCATGTAATAGACACTACTATAAAGAATAAGATGCACAGATACTGATATAAAAATCCAGTATAAAACTGTTTAAAAACTTAAAAAGGTAGCTGGAAAGCCCACTGCAAGTGGCAAATAAGACACTCCCCCTCCCCCTACTTTTGCATATGAAAAGACCCTTTACACAAACAGGAGCAAGCTGGAGTAGGTAGCTAACGGTATTCTCATAAAACTTTGGGGCTTGGTTAGGAGTCTGAAAATCAGAGCAATGTTTTTAAAAAATAAGCAAAACTATACATTTAAATAAAACACTTTATGGGCTATATAAATAGATCATCTACAAAACATTTATGCAAAGAAAAAATGAGTGTATAATGCCCCTTTAACTACATCAACATCACACATTCTTAGCAAAGTTAACAGAAAATTCAACCACTCCAGTCAAGCCCATAATCAATTTGGCTAAACTCTTACAAACATTTCTTGCATATTTACATTCCCACAACACACACACAACATTTTTCACACCCCACATCCATCTCTCGGACACTTTTCCTTATTTACTATTACTACCCTTCTTTTCCTCAGAAATTCACTAGTCGCTAAATATCCATGTATTGCTATGCAGGACACATCCTTCTAATGATTAACAACATCCTTCATATTTACCCTCTTCCAAACATCCACACTCACCCTCAGTGAAGATACCAATGTGCTCTACTTTCTCTCTATCAACTCGAATTCTTATAATCATCTTCTTTTCACACCATTCTTCTCTAATCTCATGAACCAAATTCAAACCCTTCCCACGTCTCAATATGTACATAAAATCAAGGCATCTCAAAACTAACAGGTCTCCTATTATCCCAAACACCCAAATTAAATTTCCTATAGACATTCCCAGCTACATACCTTACCATACATCCACCCAAAGAATCCTTACTACTCAAACTGCACACATACCAACATATTTAACCATCAAAAAGTCTCAACACCAGGCAAACCTTTTCCACCCTTCTGCTTTGCACAATCTTAACTCTCTGCAGTTTCTCCATTCCTGAATTCCAAAAGAACAAACACATTAATCTTATTATTTGACAGAGAACCCTACGAGGAGCAGGAAGAACCTTGCTAACATATAGCAATATATGAATAAAAAATCCTTAATAACTAAAATTTGCACATCAAAACTCAACGTTCTCAATTTCCAAAAATCAGTCTTCCTCTTCACATTGACAATTTTCAAATCATCACAAAACTTAACACACAAAACTCCAATCATATCATAAGCAACAGGCAAACCACACAAATCGTTCATTCAACTAAAAACTTACATAAATAAATATTCCAATTAACACAAAAATAACTTACACCACAAAAAAATATTCATATGAAATGTAATCCTTAAACTCTCATTATCGTGAGCTGGTATTACAAAGTGGAGCGCTAATATCGCTTGCTCATAAGCAATATTTAGCGCTCCACTTGTAAACTGGCCCATTGTGTTTCTTAAATAGGATACAAAAAATCATCACCTTTAAAAGGACCCAAGCATTTAAGTTGTAATAAACAAAATGTGTCAATGTGAAAAATGAAAACTTTGTTTATCTTGAAGAAATAAAAAAAAATCAGAAAAATAGAAAAAGTGAACAGAATAGAAAGTTTGCTTAAATGCTTAAACTAAATGCGTTAACATCCTACTGCCTTTGTAAGAAAATATCCAACTGTGATTCCATTGAAAAGACACACAGAAAAGGATACACTGTGGCTTAAAGCTAGCAGTTTTATCAAAAAAAGATAAAAATAGCCCTCACACACATCAGAAAGGGATCTGTGGTCAGCTGGGATGTGAAAGGTCCAGACTTCTTTAAAGAAAACACCTTTCTATCAGAATTTTGTGACATTTTCATAGAAATCTCTTCCTATTTGACTGTATACCAAAGTAATAGTTTTAAGTTATTAATCTACCAGCACATTCAAGTTGTATCTCTGATCTTGTTTAAATGTCCCTATAAAATCAAGTAATTACCGAGATTTAAGGCTATTAATGGCCTATAAGAATTGCATTTGAACAGTCCGTAAATTCTGAAAATTTCAATTAGTCTATGACAGTTGACAAGTTATTGAGGTTGCTCCATAATTGCCACACCTGTTGAAGGGACATGACTTCAAAACTAGTAGTATGAAGGCGTCTAGCAAGACTTTACACAAGCTGGAGTTCTACTAACTAGTGCTTTAGATTTTAGTGCAAGTATTTATTTGGTTCATTTTGGAATATTATTGTATTTATATATGTTAATATTTCAAGACCTTCAGGGCCAATTTATCAATGTCTGGCGGACATGATACGCTGTAGCGTATCATGTCCACCAGACATCACTGAATGCTGACAGCATTCACTGTCGGCATTTAACATTGCACAAGCAGTTCTGGTGAACTGCTTGTGCAATGCTGCCCTCTGCAGATTTGCGGCCAATTAGGTGCTAGCAGGGGGTGTCAATCAACCAAATCGTATGCAATCGGGCGGATTGAAGCCTCAGAGGTGTCAGGCGAGTTAAGGAGCAGCGGTGTTAAGACCGTTGCCTCTTAACTCCTGTTTCCAGCGAGACTGAAGGCTTGTGCAGAAACAGATGCATTGGGGCCGATACTCCCTTCCCCCCAGTAACAGTTGAAATAATAGAATCCAACTGAGAACCAAATAAATTATTACCTTGGAAAGAAAGAGATAGCAATCTAGACTTAGATGTCATATCAGCATTCCAAGATTTAAGCCACAAAGCTCTTGTAGCTAAATTAGCTAAAGACATGGATCTAACATCAATATTGATAATATCAAAAATGGCATCACAAATAAAATGATTAGAATGTTGCAGTAAGCGAACAATGCTAGACAAGTCAGAATCCAATTCTTGAAAAAAAAGTTGATGCAGCTGCAATATCAGCCAAAGAAATTGCAGGCCTGAGAAGATGGCATGAATATAAATAAGCTTTCCATAGATAAGATTCAAGTTTCCTATCTAAAGGATCCTTAAAAGAAGCACTATCTTCCATAGGAATAGTGGTACGTTTAGCAAGAGTAGAAATAGCCCATCAACTTTGGGGATCTTTTCCCAAAACTCTATTGAAATTGCTGGTAAAGGATACAATTTTTTAAACCTTGAAGAAGGACTAAAAGAAGTACCTGGCTTATTCCATTCCTTAGAAATCATATCAGAAATAGGAAAAACCTCTGGAGTAACCACAGGAGGCTTAAAAACAGAATTTAAACGTTTACTAGTTTTAATGTCAAGAGGACTAGTTTCCTCAATATCCAAAGTAATTAACACTTCTTTTAACAAAGAACGAATATACTCCATTTTAAATAAATAAGTAGATTTGTCAGTGTCACTATCTGAGGAAGGATCTTCTGAATCAGATAGATCCTCATCAGAGGAGGATAATTCATTATGTTGTCGGTCATTTGAAATTTCATCAACCTTATGAGAAGTTTTAAAAGACCTTTTACGTTTATTAGAAGGCGGAAAAGCAGACAAAGCCTTCTGAATAGAATCAGTAACAAATTCTTTAAAATTCATAGGTATATCATGTACACTACTGAAGTTTGTGTTTAATTTCAATATAAGTATTATTATGTTTTAGGGAAACATGTTTGCAATTGAATTTGTTCATATTAAAAGACATTATGGCCTCTATTTAACAAAGGTCTTGCAGACCTGATCCGACAGTGTGGATCAGGTCCGCAAGACCTCGCTGAATGCGGAGAGCAATACGCTCTCCGTATTCAGCATTGCACCAGCAGCTCACAAGAGCTGCTGGTGCAACGCCGCCCCCTGCAGACTCGCGGCCGCAGCAGGGAGGTGTCAATCAACCCGATCGGTTGAATTCCGGCGATGTCTGTCCGCCTGCTCAGAGCAGGCAGACAGGGTTATGGAGCAGCGCAGGCTCGCCAGAAACACGGAACATCAAGCTCCATTCGTAGCTTGATATTTAGGCCCCTATGGCTTCAATCACAATCTATTTGCTATTTGCTCCCAAAAAAAGCTTTTTTTTCACTATACTATATTGTTTTGCTTGCTTAAACCCTGCTGCTGCGAACATGTTTTCAACCAAAAAACTCCTGAAAAGGACTAATGCAACAGCCTATTCACACCTCTTAAGGTTACAGGAAAGCATGTAACCCCTTTGTTCACTATGCAGGGAAAATATTCATTTGCATGTGTGACATTATACTATTGTCATCAGACTCATTAATCATATCAATGACATAGGTATCTTGGTATGGTAGGCATACTTTGATAGTCACTTTCAGACCCCAACATCTACAAATATCTATATGGTTTAAACTTGTTCATGATAGTGCCTTTGAAAGTGTTGGCACCTACATTACTGAACTGACGGTCACAAATGCACATTGTAGTTTACAAGTTCAGTAATGTAGGCACAAGCACTTTGAAAGGTACTCTTGTGAAAACGTTTGGGCTTAGCATGTATGGATGTGTGTCCCCTATAAAATACCTGTTCCTAAAGGTGTGAACTTGTTTAATGGTCTACTAGACAGATACAATGTAGCAAGGCAGTTGATTCATGATTTACAGTTTAATGAATGTAAAAATCCAGAAGTCCTTTGCATAGAAACTCGTAGTTGCCATATTGTTTTCAATTCCAGCCAAAATGAAAATGGTGATTTAACAAACAATAGAAATAAATATTGTAAAAAAACAATACTTGTGCAAGTTGAAAAGCGACCATATAGCAATAGAAGAATGGTGCACAGTCTGCACTTCCTGACCGTATAAAAAATGCATTCAGATGGTTTAGCAGTGGTGTGGATGGAAATTGATTACAATAGGTTATTATTATTATTGGTTATTTGTAGAGCGCCAACAGATTCTGCAGCGCTATAAACAAAGAGGGAGTACAACAAAACAATTATAGGGATCAAATGGGTTGAGGGCCCTGCCAAGAGTTGCACTGTTGTAGTCAGCTCTTAAGAAGGTGATCTACAAACAGCTGGACTTTTAGGCTTACATACTAAGGGGGTTCAGGGGATAGCAATGGAGGAGTGGAACTGGTATAAAATAAGGTTAGCATAGGTTGTATGCATCCCTGAACAGTAGAGACTTTAGGGAGCGGTTGAAGCTTACAAAATTAGGGGAGAGTCTTGTGGAGCGAGGCAGAGCCATAAGATGGGAGCCAGTCTGGAGAAGTCCTGTAAATGGGAGTGCAATGAGGTAACCAGAGAGGAGGAGAGTAGGAGTTCATGAGCAGAGAGAAGGGGACGGGAGGGAGAGTATCTGGAGACAAGGTCTGAGATATAGGGGGGAGCAGTGCAGTTGAGGGCTTTGTATGTCAGAGTGAGAATTTTGTGTTTGAGCCTAGAGGCAAGAGGAAGCCAGTGAAGGGATTGGCAGAGAGGTGCAGCAGATGAAGAGCGACGTGTAAGGAAGATGTTTTAAGGTGGAAGCGTCAGGCTTTAGCCAAGGACTGAATGTGAGGAGTGAAAGAGAGATCTGAGTCAAATGTGACCCAGAGACATCAGGCATGCGGGATAGGGGTAATGATGGAGTTGTCGACAGTTATAGAGAGATTGGGGGTAGAGATTTTGGAAGAAGGGGGGGAAATGAGGTGCTCAGTTTTGGAGAGATTTAGCTTGAGGTAGTGAGAGGACATCCAGGAAGAGATGTGAGAAAGACAGTTAGTGACACGGGTTAGCAAGGAAAGAGATAGGTCTGGTGCAGAGAAGTAGATTTGGGTGTCATCGGCATACAAATGATATTGGAAACTGTGGGACTTTATTATGGAACCTAGTGATAATGTGTAGATTGAGAAGAGAAGGGGACCGAGGACAGAGCCTTGCGGTACTCTGACAGAAAGTGGTGACGGGGCAGAGGAGGCCCCAGAGAAGGCTACACTAAAGGTATGGTTTGACAGGTAGGAAGAGAGCCACGAGAGGGCTGTGTCACAGATGCCGAAGGATTGGAGGGTTTGGAGCAAAAGAGGGTGGTCAACAGTGTCAAAGGCTGCGGACAGATCAAGGAGGATAAGCAGAAAGAAGTGGACTTTTGATTTTGCTGTAAGTAGGTCACTGGTAACTTTAACAAAAGCTGTCTCTGTGGAGTGATGGGGACGAAATCCAGATTGCAGTGGGTCAAGAAGGGAGTTTAGCGTAAGGAAATGGGATAGGCGTGCATATACTAGTTTTTCGAGAAGCTTTGAGGCAAGAGGGAGGAGGGAAATAGGGTGGTAGTTGGATGGGGAGGAAGGATTAAGGGAAGGTTTTTTGAGGATAGGTGTGACCAGTGCATGTTTCAGCAATGAGGGAAATATACCGGTGCTGAGGGAGAGGTTGAAAATGTGTGTTAGTATAGGGGTAAGGGTAGCAGAGAGGGAGGGGAGTAGCTGTGAGGGGATAGGGTCAAGGGGACAGGTAGTGAGGTGAGAGCACAGTATAAGTGCCGAAACTTCTTCCTCAGTAACAGGGGAGAATAAGCTAAGTTTAAGGTTATGTGGGTTGTGGTTGAGTGAGAGCATTTGAAAGGGAGAGAGAATGGAATTATGTTGAGAGCTGATTTCATTTTTGATGGAGTCGATTTTGTTATTGAAGTGGCTGGCAAAGTCTTGAGCTGACAGAGAAGTTGTATTAGGAGGTGGGGGAGGGCAGAGGAAAGTATTGAAAGTGGAGAACAGACGTTTTGGGTTTGAAGAAAGATTATAGAGATAAGAGTAGAGAAGTAGTGTTGCTTATGGAGATTAAGGGCAGAATAGTAGGAGTTCAAGATGAATTTGTAATGAAGAAAATCAGCTGAACTCCGAGATTTTCTCCAGTGCTGCTCAGCAGTACGGTAACATCTGCGTAGGTACCGTGTCAGAGGAGTATGCCAGGGCTGAGGATATGTGTGTGATTTCTGAGCTATGGTAAGAGGGGCAAGATTGTCAAGGACGGATATAAGGGTTGAATTGTAGTGGCAGATAGATTGTTCAGGGCAGGAAAAAGAGGAGAAGGCTGAGAGGAGAAATTTGAGGGAATTAGCAGGCTGTTGCTGATCTAATGACATAATGCTTCTGTGAAGTTTGGTGTGAGGAGTAGAAGGAGGAGAGTTGTAGGGGGGATGATATGTTGCAAGTAAGGAGATGGTGGTCAGAAAGAGGAAAGGGAGAGTTTGTGAAGTTTGAGAGAGTGCATCGATAGCTAAAGATCAGGTCAAGAGAGTGACCATCTTTGTGAGTGGGAGAATCAGTCCATTGTGACAGACCGAAAGAGGAAGTGAGTTGCAGAAGTTGTTTTGCAGATGAGGCAGTGGGATTTCCAAGAGGGATGTTGAAGTCGCCAAGAATGAGGGCAGGTGTGTCTGAGGAAAGGAAATAAGGTAGCCAGGCAGCCAAGTGATCTAGAAATTGAGTTGAGGAGCCAGGGGGTTGGTATATGACTGCAACACGTACAGAGAGAGGGGAGAATAAGCGAATCATGTGGGTTTCGAATGAGGGAAATGTGAGGGAAGATATGGGATGTATTTGTTGAAAGATGCAACAAGAGGAAAATAAAATACCTACACCACCTCCCTGTATATTACCAGACCTAGGAGTGTGGCTGAAGTAGAGACCCCCATGTGACAGAGCAGCAGTGGATGCTGTGTCTAGGAGAGAGAGCCAGGTTTCTGTCAGGGCAAGAAGGTTGAAGGAGCGGGAGATGAAGAGGTCATGTAGAGAAGTGAGCTTGTTGCAAACAGAGTGAGAGATCCAGAGCGCCCAAGTGAAAGGGGTAGTGGCTTTTGATGCAAGAGGAATGTGAATAAGGTTTGCAGAGTTTTGTTTTCTGAGTCTATGGGACGGTACACATGGATGAGCACGGCTAGGCAATGGTTGGGGACCAGAATTAGGGGAGATGTCACCAGCAGTAAGTAAAAGCAAGAGGGAGAGTGACGTGAGATGAGATACGGATTTGCATTGCAGTAGTGAGACTGCTTTTGAGACGAGCTGCAGGGGGGAGAGAGAGTGTTTAGGAATCGGTAAAGTTCATGAGTAAAAAAGTAATGTGAGTTTAAGAGAGATGGGCTAATGAACAGTACAGGTGGAGAGGGAGAAGGAGTAATTGAATAATGTAGTTTGTTATAGAGACAAGAGGTAGCAAAAATGATTATGAATATATTGAGCTTTTTTACAAAACTGGGAACCAGTTAAGCACATAAGACACATAGGAACAATAGGTTCCTATGAAAGTTGTGATTAAGCAATCCCCTTTTAAAACATGATTTTAATAACACCAATACTGTTAGTGATAACCACAAGAGTGCAAATATGACTTTTAATAAAATATGAAAAATTTAAAACACACCATTTGTAGATGTTGGGATTCTGAATTGACTTTTCCTGCAGATTCCCTTAGTTGTACAGGATATCACATACTCAACACATATACATATTTACATGAAGCTATACATATGTTAATGTGTGCCATGTTCACTGTATGCATCTTCTGCAATAGGATGAATAGAGCTTTAATACAATGTATATTAATAAACCTCTTAGTAAATAAAACCTTATTTGCGCAAAAAGTATGCTTAGGTTAATGGAACTAAGGGGAATTAAGAAGTAAAGATTTAGTTAAAATAATATATAGGCATATGAAATTTGGAATGAATAAATAGATAGCAATATATGAGTGAGTACTCAAATCCTATACTTAGATATAAACCATCAAATATAAACCATAAAATACCAAATTCACAAAAAAATTGCACAAAGAATTATAATTGATACATTGGTTAAAAACACACACACAGCAATTCATATACAATTAATATACAATTAAATTAAATACGCATTTCATACAGACTCGATACAACTTGGAGTTCTCTTAGTTCGTTATGCTTAATTAACGAGATGTCCAGGATTGTGACAATAATATGCCAAAGTTAGGTAAAGCGGCTCCTAAAGGAATTACGTGGATCCTTAGCCACATAGGCTTAAAACAGTCGGCTCGGTCTCTCCAGTGGCAGTATTCAGGTCCATCTCCACTCGCCACTGCAAGGGTCGTCTGGCTCCAAACACCAATCATCTTGGCCAGCAGTTAAACCTCTAGGGCTCCAGAGGGATTTTCTCACTACGGATGCCCTAGAGTCCAAAATTCAGTAGCAGCTAGATTCTCACTGAGCAAATAACACTGAGCAATCCACTTCAAATCTTTCTCAAGCTCAATGGTTTATATTTTATGTTTTATATTTAAGTAAAGGATTTGAGTACTCATTCATATATCACTATCTATTTATTCATTCCAAATTTTATACGTCTATATATTATTTTAACTAAATTTTTACTTCTTAATTCCCCTCAGTTCTATTAAATTAAGCATACTTTTTGCGCAAATAAGGTTTTATTTACTAACATTTTCTATTTTTTGAGGTGTAGGAGTACCTCTGTTGTTATTTGTTTGTTGTAGACTCTTTTGTGCGCTGGTTTTTCTTTGTTTGTTTGTTAATAAACCTCTACAATGTCTCCTGTGGCCATTTCAGAGTGTTTTGAACATGAACAAGATAATAGACTGTTTGAAAATAGCTGTGAAATAGGTTTAAAGATGTCCTAAATGCCTTTATCGAGGACTTATCAAGTGCCTAGAAGTGTCAAATTTGAAAGGTCAAAAACGAGAAACTTGAAAAATGACTTGAAAAAGTATTGTCATCTCCAAGAGCTTTTCAGCCTTAAAGGAAAAATAGGGCTCAAAAACCTGTTTGCGAGTGTGGGAGCGAGCCAAAAAGAGCAATTAGGATAGCACTGAATTGAAAAGTAACATTTTCTGGGCTGAAAAATAAATGAAAAAGTCACTGCTGATAGATTCTGATCAAGGCCATTGTCTTTAAGGTCAAGTATGTTAATTTTATTGTCCAAATAAATTAAGAAAAATTTAAATTTCACTATTTTTGTTCTGTCATTTCTTAATCTTCTAATATCATAATTGTTGGTTATCAGAAGAATATAGAAAATGTTCTTCAGTTCAAAATAATGACCAGAAAATTTAATTTTGCCTTCAAATTTTAAGTGGTAATTTTAGATTAAACGCAAATTGCAAACTGAAGGATGATCCTGAACTAAAGAATTTTTCAGTTTATTATGTATGTATTATTGTTTTAAAGGGACACTAAACACATTGAGCTTGTAACATAAAAAGTTTAATTATATGTAGTAAAAAATATATTTTAGTTAGTTTGTCCCCTTTTCCTGTAATTACAATCTGAAAATACTGGGCTTTTCAATTCCTGTTAAAAGTGTAAGCACAGACTCTAGACATTACACTGCTATATTCCACACTGCCATTGGTTACACACTCCAGTGACCCAATTACAACTGTCTCTAATTGACCTCATTGGAGAAGGAGCCCATTGTTTAATATTTATGCAACAAATATAAATATTGCAAAGGTGTTGTTCTAGTATCTAAATATTTTAACATATATGTAAGCTAAAAGCCGATGCAGTATTTATGGGGGAGGTTATATTTATGTATTTTTTTATCCAATTATTTTATGAGATCGTTTGGAACCTACATGACTTAAAGGGACACTGAACCCATTTTTTTTCTATTGTGATTCAGATAGAGCATGAAATTTTAAGCAACTTTCTAATTTACTCCTATTATAACATTTTCCTCATTATCTTGGTATCTTTTTTTGAAATGCAAGAATATAAGTTTATATGCCGGCCCATTTTTGGTGAACAACCTGGGTTGTTCTTGCTGATTGGTGGATAAATTCATTCACCAATAAAAAAGTGCTGTCCAGAGTTCTGAACCCCCAAAAAAGCTTAGATGCATTATTTTTCAAATAAAGATAGCAAGAGAACGAAGAAAAAATGATAATAGGAGTAAATTAGAAAGTTGCTTAAAATTTGGGTTCAGTGTCCCTTTAAGGCACATAAGGCAACCCTTTTATTATGGGGGCTTGTTATCTTCCTTATTGATAACATGGAGCCCATGAACCACTGTAAAACTTATACAAATCAAGTCAAGGCCTCAGAATCTAGTAGTGCATGGTTATTTAATTTTAAGATAATTACCACAAAGACTTTGGTCTATAAGGAACTTGCTATGAGTTAAATTAGCTGAGGGAGGGGTAATGAACAGCTTTCAAGCCCCCTCCCCCTGCCTAAGTCTGAGATTACACATTCAGATCTCTTAGAATTATAAAAAAAACATAACACTATTACATATTAAAGGGACAGTCTAGCCAAAATTAAACTTTCATGATTCAGATAGGGCATGACATTTTAAACAACTTCCCAATTGACTTTTATCATTAAATGTGCTTTGTTCCCTTGGTGGTATTTTTTAAAAGCTAAACCTAGGTAGGCTCAAACTGATTTCTAAACCATTGAAAACCGCCCCTTTTAAAGTTTTTCACAGTTTAACAGTATTAGTTCATGTGTGTCATAAACAAATATTAATATAACTGTCTTTGTTATGCAAAACTGGGGAATGGGTAATAAACGGATTATCTATCTTTTTAAACAATAACGATTCTGGTGTAGACTTTCCCTTTAAGTAAAAGAAATGAAGGAAAACACATTGCTGGTATTTATATATTAGATGATAAGATTGACAACTGCAAATAGTTATTAGCCAGTGCGGTATAATCAAAGTCAGAGTTGTCATATTAAAACCACTAATTGAAAAGGTAGAAGTCTCCCTTGAACAATAAACAGTATTCTTTTTCTAAAGTTGTTAGATTGATTATCAAAGCAGTTATGTGAATCTAGCACCTGACACTAACAAGTTGTTTTAAGAGCACATGGATTCTAGTTACTTAAAGGGACACTGAACCCAAATTTTTCTTTCATGATTCAGACAGAGAATATAATTTTAAACAACATTCCAATTTACTTCTATTATCTAATTTGCTTCATTCTTTAGATATCCTTGGTTAACGAAATAGCAATGCACATGGGTGAGCCAATCACATGAGGCAAATATGTGCAGCCACCAATAAGAAGCTACTGAGCCTATCTAGATATGCTTTTCAGGAAAGAATATCAAGAGAATTAAGCAAATTAGATAATAGAAGTAAATTAGAAAGTCGTTTAAAATGGCATTCTCTATCTGAATCATGAAAGAAAACATTTGGGTTCAGTGTCCCTTTAATCAAGGTAAATATACAAAGCTGATGCTGAATAAACTTTGAGAAGTAGGTAGATTTATGAGGATGATTTTATGCTCTGATGATGTTTAAGTTGTACTAGCAGGACTGGAAAACACTTCTGGTGCAAATAGATACAGGTAAACTTAGTGCTCATTGTATTTTTCACCCAGTGATGCCATTGTATGCGCTCACTATTTCCAGCCCACAAACATATGTCTGCATAAGCAGAGCCTATACAATCCCAGGTACAGTTTCTATATGGATTGTGACTGGCTGCACTATACAGTCCCCTGTGCCCAGCACAAGATGATAGGGAGCACACTGCAAAGTTTTAATGCTTGATAAATCATGAAGTTGTACCTCTAAGAGACAATAGCCATAGGCAGTTGCTTATACATTGCCTGATAGGGCATAAGAATACATCTAGAATCTGCAGGATGATCTGCTAAATTTGTTGTGGATGAGGGAGACTCAGAAGCCAGGTCTGAAGCTGCTTAAGAATTATTGGAACTTTCAATATTGAACTTTAAGAGAACACAAAATAATATGATGCTTGTAAAAATCAGTTCTGAGGTATGCAGTATTTATTTTAAATGTTTTAACAGCAGCCTTATGGTTATGTAATGGTTAGAGTCTATGATACTGATGTCAAAGGGACATACCTGTTACACGGGTGTTCAAGGAATATCTAAAGATAAACCATATGCTATGTGGTGTCAATCACAATGGATTGGATTAGAGAACAAAAAAAAAAATGACCATGATAAATACATGTGTGAGGGAGGAAAAAACAGATATTTTATAGGCTGCCAAATATAGGATCTTTGACAGTTCTTTAGGCTGTGGGGCTGTGTTAGGAAAACCACCAGTGAGCAGATAGGTAGGTAAATCCAAGCTTCCACCAGCAACACAGTAAGGATGAAGCTTTCCTGACTATCTGGAACTAAGATTATGCAAAGCACAAGATAAGTGCATGGATATAGCTGTACATTTTTATGCTTGTTGTGCAGAGCCAGGTTCCAGATGAGGGAAATTCCAATCCACAGAATTGATATAAGAGAAGTAAAACAATAATAAAACACTTAGCAAAGCAGAAAACTGATAGTGCTTTCCTGCAAGAACTACACCTAAAAGAAGTCGAGGTTCCGAAACTTCGCGCCAAATGGGTTGGGGAAGTGATTGCAGCACCGTATAATGCTCGCAAGAGAGGGGTAGCAATTCTCTTTAATAAAACCCTTGAATATAAAATAGAATCTACGCATGTAGACCGAGAAGGTTGGTTTTTAATTATAGAATTAATCCATAATAAAACCCGCTATATTTTGTGTAACATATATGGCCCCAACGTAGTTGATAGAGAGTTTTGGGATATGATGATACAATACTTACATAAATATATAGGACAGAATCTAATAGTAGCGGGTGATTTTAACCTGATAGATGATCCTATTTTGGACAGGGATAGCAAAGCCCCCAGATCTATTCGTGAGAGGAAAACTTATATTTTAAAGAAAGTTTGTTCACAATTAGGTTTAATAGACATTTGGCGTCTGCAGCACCCAGATTTGAGAGCTTTCACGTGTCTATCAAGCGGTCAACAGTCTCTCTCCCGGATAGATTTTTTCCTGATTCCAGTTTCTTTGAGTGGGCGTGAGTGGACGACAGAGATAGGAGATATAGTAATCTCTGATCATGCAGTGATTTTTTTGACATTAAATGCACTTAACACAGATAGGACTGTTAACCAGACTATTTTTTTCCCTAAACATTTGGCTAATGATGCTCATTTTCACAATTGGTTGTGTAATCAATGGCAAGAGTACTATAGATTCAACAGTACATATATGGATAAGCCTGAATGTTTTTGGGAAGCAGCTAAAGCCGTCCTACGTGGAGAAATTAAACACTATACGTGTAAGCGTAAGAAAAAAGCTAGGCAACTCGAATTACAATTATCTAACCAAGTCAAGAACACATATAGAGTATATCTAGAAGAGCGATTATCTCTTAAATGGCAGAAATATATAGATGCCAAATTAGCTTATGATACACATATTAAACAAAAAGCAACGCTAGAGATACAAAGACAGAAGATCATTTATGGCGGGTTTGCTGGGCGATCAGCTAAATTCTTGGCAAGGTTAACTAAGGCGGTTAACAGGAATAATATTACGGCTATTAGGGCTAATTCCAGAAGAGTCACCAGTAATTCAGAGATCGCTAAAGTATTCTATGACTATTTTTCAAAGTTGTATAAAGTCGAAGCACACGAGATAGATAGCAGGAAAACTTTCTGGGATAAAATTAAGACACCAAAAATTACAACTGAAATATTGGCAGAAATCAATAAACAAATTACGGTAGAGGAAATTAGTGCGGCCATTAAGGCTGCTAAATCCAATAAAGCAGCTGGGCCAGATTGTTTACCCATAGAATTTTATAGGATTCTCCAACCGCAGATTGTATCCTCATTGGCAGAGTTATTTAACTTCTATTTTTTTAAAAATAATAGGTGTTCCCCATATTTCGCAGCAGCGGTCGTATCTCTGATCCTTAAAAAAAATAAAGACCCAGAACTTCCCGATTCATATAGACCCATTTCCGTGTTGAATACGGATTATAAATTCTTGACATCGATTTTAGCAAAAAGATTGAGTCCGCATATGGGACTATTAATTCATGAGAATCAAGCGGGGTTTATGGTTAAGAGAAATCCGGCTAAAAATATAAGAAAGATTATGACCCTTCTTGATTATTTCTGGAATAAATTTAGAAGTTCTGGACATAGAGAGATGACCGATTTAGCACTATTAACGGTTGACGCCGAAAAGGCATTTGACCGCATTTCCTGGACGCATCTATTTTTCTCGTTGGAACAATTCGGATTGACGGGGCAGCTATACGAATTTATTCGCATAATTTATTCTGCGCCCAACTCCTCATTGCTTATTAATGGAGAGCTGTCACAGCATTTAGTGTTACAAAGGGGTATGCGGCAGGGGTGCCCACTATCCCCATTGCTTTTTAATATTTCACTTGAGCCATTAGCGATTTGGTTCCGACAACAACTGGACGGAATTCGGATAGGTGACCAGAAATTGAGAATACTAATGTATGCAGACGACATACTCTTATGTCTGAATAATACTAGGAAGACACTCCCCCTCGTTCTACGTTTGGGGCAATTTCTGGTTATAAAATAAACGTTTCAAAGTCCGAACTTTTGTGGATAAATAAAAGAGAACACAATATTAAGTATCCTTTTAGAGAAGCATCTCAGATATCTTATTTAGGTATTAAACTTAGTGCAAACCCAGAGGAGTGGTATAATCTGAATTTTGCCAAATGTTTCATAGAGTCTAAGAAAAAAATGGAAGGATGGTTAAATCTACCCATCTCGTTAACAGCTAGAGTAACGCTTATAAAAACTATTATCTTTCCAAAATTGTTTTATCTTATTCAGAACATCCCTATGCCGATACATAAGCTAGATATAATTAAATATAATAAAGCGTGTACAAATTTTATATGGAAAGGCGCAAATGTGCGTATCTCAGTTTCCAGGTTAATGAATAACATGGAGGCGGCAGGACTCAACCTTCCTAATATACAGTTCTATAGTTTAGCGTCTCGGGTTAAGATTGCCGTAGACTGGCTAACAGGACAGGATCAAGTAGCTGCATCGATTTGGGAGTCTGCGGTGATTGCCCCTTTTGGTTTAGCCGCTATCCTTCATTGCCCAATCACTTCTTTACCTTCAACGGTTTTCTCATTAGTTACATTCAGGTATATAATTGCGGCTTGGCAAAATTTATGCGGGATAATTGATAGCTCTCCATATGTCTCTGGTTATTTACCAATTATTGGCAATCCAACTTTTCCGCCAGGGTTGACAGATAGAGTTTTTAGAGATTGGGCTGCTAAGGGGTTAATATATGTTAGTCAAATAGCAGATAAAGACCTTATTCCGGTCTCGTTTCACGATTTAAGTGCACAATTTGGGCTTGCGAACAAAGACTTTTACGCCTTTCTACAGGTAAGACATCTGATATCGGAGTTAAAGCTAAGATATGGTTTTGATTGGACACTCAGGCAGATCCAAACGAGGATTAATCTATTCAGAATAGGGAATTACTCAATTGGCCCATTTTATGCATTATTTAATCAAAAGCCCTCAGAAATGCAGATAGAGTATATTGTTCAAAAATGGAATAAAATATTTCCAGGGATAGAAGGCACAGTGATAACGAACTCCTTCAAAGCAACACAGAAAAGTTGGATTTTAACTTCATGGAGGGAATCACAGATCAAACTATCGCTAATGACTTATCTAACACCAGCTAGATTGTCTAGATGGTATAAGATCCGAAGAGTCTGTACGCGTTGTAGCGCCCCCTATGCGGACTTATTTCACTGTTTTTGGTCCTGCCCAAAGATTGCTCAGTTTTGGGCGAAAAGTTTTTATTGGATGAAAGTAACTCTCAAGATAGATTATGAGATCCAACCACTGGAAATATTCTTTCTGGCTCAAAACGCTCAGCAAGGGTTTAAATTAATTAATATAATCATATTATTGGGTCGTATCTTAATACTAAGATCCTGGAAGGCCAAAACTGCTCCCACCCTGAAAGAGTTAAAAAAAGCACTAGTCACCCAAGTAATTTTCGAACAATATAATCTACAAAACGCAACTGATGACCGTCTTGCAGTGTTTTTTTTAGACATTGGAAGACATTTATTTTATCTTGCCCACTCCCGATACAGATAATGTTACTCAAACCATTTAGGGAAAACCCCTATGTCCAATTGCAAGTACTTGCTGGACATTTTCCGGGGGTTTGGCTTGGGGGGAAGCTTTGGAGGGAGAGGGGGTGTGAGGACAGAGGGGGCCTTCTCTTCTAGCTTTAATTTTTTTTTTTTTTCTCTCTCTCCCTTTCTTTTTTTTTTTTCTTGATCCACTATAAAGATTCAACCTTGCAAGCCAGGGCAAACAAGGTGTTGTTAATGTACCCTAAAAAAAGGGAAGGAATGAAGATTTTTTGACCGGGTGTTGGTTTACTGATTCTGTTGGGTATGATATGATATGATTAGGCGTTACTGCAAAATGGTTGTAATGGGAAAGGAAAGAAAAAACAAAAATTTCTTTCTCTGTATGCATTGTTTTCTTTACACATGGAATATTAAGTGTTATTTATGTATTATGTTTTGTTGGAAAAATTTCTTTTTGTGAAAAAATAATAAAATAAAAATATATATATAAAAAAAAAGATTATGCAAAGCACAAGATAAGTGCATGGATATAGCTGTACGTTTTTATGCTTGTTGTGCAGAGCCAGGTTCCAGATGAGGGAAATTCCAATCCACAGAATTGATATAAGAGAAGTTGGCCAAATAATAAAGGAGGCAAATGTTATGTTTATAATCTGCTGTGGGCTAACATCCCTGCAAAATTGAGGCCAACCTGTTAGGGGCCACTCATTAGTCAAAGTGTGTTCTCATAAATTATATACCTCACTAAGTGTTATGTGGATACTAAAATAAATTGTACCCATATGTACTCTGTGATAGAGTATTGCAACAGTAGTAGTATGGCTAGGTATTGATACCTTGTAAGTTACATGTAGTTTGCACTTATATATACAAATTGCTTGTTAGTGTGCCCGTGGGTCACGATTAAAATATTAGTTGCTCCACAGATTAGAGGTATATCTCCGCCGTCATTTGTACAGCCCAATATCTAGAATGGAGTGTGTGTATATAAATAAAACCACAGGAATTACTGTGTATTCAAATGTTAAGTTACAATGTAACCAATGACTCGCAACTAGCATTGTATCGGTTGCTATTGATTAATTATAAAGTTACATATCATATACTTTAATTATATGATTTTCAGCAACCTCCAAAGGAGTGTAATACTTAGCGAGGAGGCTTATACAAATTACTTGTTAGTGTGTCCATGGGTCACAGTTAGAATATTAATTGCTCCACAGATTAGATTAGAGGTATATCTCCATACAGCCCAATATCTAAAATGGAGCGTATGTGTATAAATGAAACCAGTGTAATACTTAGCGAGGAGGCTTATACAGATTACTTGTTAGTGTGCCCGTGGGTCACAATTAGAATATTAATTGCTCCAAAGACTAGAGGTATATCTCCGCTGTCATTTGTACAGCCCAATATCTGAAATGGAGCGTGTGTGTATAAATGAAACCACAGAAGTTACTGTGTATTCAAACGTTAAGTTACAGTGTAACCAATGACTCGCAACTAACTTTGTATCGGTTGCTATTGATTAATTAAAAAGTTACATATTATATACTTTTTTTATAAGATTTTCAGCAATCTACAAAGGAGTGTAATACTTAGCAAAGAGGCTTATACAAATTACTTGTTAGTGTGCCCGTGGGCTTAACACTAAAGCTTGCCACCAGGCAGGTATGTGCAGGATATGCGATTTATTTATTACAGCAGTAACCTAAATCAGCTGGTTTCAGAAACTCCTGAACAGCAAGACTCATATAGAGAGGCCTCTCACCCCCACTGTGAATTGTATACGCTTAGTATTAAACATGCAAATAAATAAGGAATGTGGGCATATAGACATTCCTTATTTATTTGCACATTTAATACTAAGCGTATACACATTTAATACTAAGGTCATACCTTAGAGCATATAGACATTCCTTATTTATTTGCACGTTTAATTAATCGCATGTTGAAACCACCCTTTTTCTTTCATAACGTGACATTTTCTCTATTCCTACCTCCAATTTCCTTTACTTACCACTTCTCAAATTTTGTTTCATTGTCTTGCTCAACTGGCCTATCGCATGGGTATATCTATCCAATTTTCAAGTTGACATTTTAATATTTTGAATATACAGAAATTTCTTTTTGTCTTGATTCAATTTTTTATTTAATTTATTATTTGTTGATATTATCGTTATTTCGTAAACTTATATCCCCATATCTTGACCCTTTATGGTCAGGCAAGGAGCTCTACAACCATCCACACTTTTTCAAAACACCAAAATGTTTCCTTAGTCTTCATTTGAAAAACTTTACCCAAAAGTCTCACATCTAAGTGAGTGCTTTTATCCCTGCGTAATTGAAGCTTAGTCTCTCCTCCCAGGTGGCCAAGCTTCTATATTCATCCCCATAGGAGTAGGTAGAAACAGTACAAAGATCTGAAAGCACAGACAAACAGAATATGAAACAAGAAAAATCTAAGTACAGTATATAAAGGAAAAAAGTCACACTTTAATAATGCCAAAAACACACTGACAAAATGTAACCTTGTGTGTAATCTAGGTGTACTACTACAGCCACATGAAATTCAAAAGTGATACCAGCTCAGGGCAAGTACTCTAAATAGTGTCTCCTCTTCTCCTCTCCCCTCACTGATTAGCCCAGATCCATTCCGAGTATAGTGAAGGGGGCATGGCCTGACTCATTTCACAGTTGTATCCTGCTTCATCAGAGGCTTTGATGGATGACGTTTGTGGGGATCAAGTACAGGATGTGGGTCATTGATATATAACCACCCTCACTATACCAGAAATGGATCTGAGCGGATCAGTGAGCAGAGAGGAGGAGCGGTGACCCTGTTTGGAGTACTTACCATGAGCTGGTACCATCTTGAATTTCATGCCGCTGTAACAGTACCACTACATACGAGGTTCACTTTGTGAGTGTGTTTTCAGCATTATTAAAGTGTAACATTCTTTTATTTATATACTGCACTTAGATCTTTCTTCTGTTTGTCTGTGCTTTCAGATTAATATCCCTATGACTCTATATTCTGCTTTGTATTGTGAAAATATAAATAAATATAAAAAATATTTTTGTGATTTAAACATAGTATGTGGGTAGGTATAATACTTCAAGTTCCACCAAATTGTATCTTTTCTTTGTTAACAATTTTATAAGAAAGACAAACAAAAACCTTTATTTAAGTGTTTCATATAAAATGATATCAGTAAACATAAATTCTTGCCTAATCCCCCCCAAAAAACTATTTCTCTGTGTATTGCATTTCTGCTTTTTCAAAGCTTGTACACTTAATTATAATTTTTGTTTTGTTTAAAAATAAATATATGATTTTAAATTGCTCTATATAAGCTTGGCTGCGCTTACTGTGAACAAAAAAATCACTTTCTTTGTTGCATGCGAAACCGCTTTCTTCTAACCTTGAAAAGTGACCTTCTGTCATTTGTAATTTTCCGGGGATAAAAAATGTGTCTTACAAGCCAAAAATAGATTTGAGCCCCAGGTCTGTTTAATTCTCAATATTTCTCATTTTTGCAGGTTGTTAGTTCCTCATAAACACTTGTTAGATTTTCTAAATGCAACAGCTTTTAGAGACTGGTAATAGGAGGCAATTAATATCACAATACACGTTTCCTCACTCAGCTCATGTTTAAATAGAAAAAAGTATTCAGTTGAAATTTATAATTGAAAATTACATGGTAAAATGTATTATTTTGTCACATGTTACCATCTTAAATATTAAGAATATATCTAAAAAAAAAAAATAGGAAGAAAATTTCTAGTCAGTTAAAAAACAGATATTAGTGACAACTAATTTTGATGATGTATGGAGGAATCTATTATTGTCTAGACATGTGCATGGCGAAAAAATTCGGTTCGGTTCGGATCGATTCGGATTTTTTTGAATTTCGGTTCGGATCGATTCGAATTCGGAAAAATTCAAATCAATTCGGTTCGGATTCATTTCGGATTTATTCGGATTCAAATAAATTCGGCTGGATTCAGTTTGGTTCGGAAATTCCGAATTTCGGTAAGTGTTAGGCTGTGTATTAGACTAGTATTATGTACTGTATATTAGGTGTAACCCATAGCAGAGTGATATAACCTAATATACTGTACAATACTACTGTAATCCATGGCCATCCGAATCTACCGAATAAATCTGAATAAATCCGAACTAATTCGGATTTATTCATTAGATTTGGCACTATTTTATTTCGGAAATTCAAATTGATCTGAATCCCGAATTCTATGAATTTGGCCGAATTTCCGAATCGATCCGAAACAAATCGCACATGTCTATTATTGTCCAAACTTATTTGATTTAAAATTTGTCAGCATGGTAAGAAATATCCCACCAACACTCTCAAGGGAAAACTTCAAGAAAAGGGGCTCAATCATGATTTTCCTGCGAGGTGCGAGCTTACCTCCATAGAGAATAATGAAGCTAACTAGAATTCAGATTATTGCAGGGGAGAGTGGATGTGTCAGGGAGTACCAGGCACTGAGAGCAATATTTATTTTAAGCACATATAAATCAAACGACTCTGTTTTCAGCGTAATTTACCATACATTTCTTTCTAGTTTTTCAAACATATCTTTTTCCTTGACTTTAATAAGCACAATTTCTATTTTGATACAAACTCCTCAAGCTTTGCAAGATGAAACCACAAGACCTACAGGCAAATGTTTACATAATTCAGATAAAAATCGCAAAGAAACTTCATACACATCAAATGAATGCCCTGTTCAGCCCAGTAGCCACTTTGGCAAGACTCATTTCACAAAAATGGAAACCATTGAATTTTGACTTCTTCTTTTTGAGTTCAACTGTTTTTTTTTTTTTTTTAAATAGCTTGCATAACCTTTAATAGAATTTTTACAGTTTATATTTAAAATGATTTTGTATGCATTTATGGATGATTTGTATCGCATATTGTAAATTTGCATCTTGCAACAGGTTAAAAGACCTATATATATGTGTACTGTTTAAACACAATTTAATGAGTAAAAAGATTTAAATTTTGTACAATGTAAATTCATTCACTTTTGGAATGCTTATTTTATTGAGCACTATCCTGTATGTTTATATCACATCATCACATATAGAAATGCATGTTACAGCTAATAGCAAGATACACGGCTAACAGTGCATTTAGATCATCCGGCCATTTATGTTGTAACACTGACAGATTGTTTTAGATTATCTTGTCTGAGCTTTTGATCATTGGCCCCTTAGTGTAATATAAAACATTTAAAAACCCACCACACATAAAATACTTACAAATATATAGATCTTCATAAAATATCTATATTTATACTCACTCAGTTCTACATTTAATTGAATACTTGCAGTACATTTATGTGAATAGTGGGATGCACTCTTTCAAATCTCAAGTCTTATTATATCTATCTTTGGTGTGGGGGTGTGGAAGTTGGTAATACTTTCTTTAGCTTTGCTAGACCCCAAATAAGACCAGTTTTGTGGGGTAATTTTCAATGATACAACAATTAGCAGGCATCTCATTCTCCTCTGTGTATTGTGGGAGCAGCAAAGTAATTACCCTAATCATCTGATTTTGTTCTGTATAACTATGATTTATAAAGCCTGTATCACCATAAAATACAAAACAAAATGCCTGTATTGCAGTATTTTGTGATGCACAATTTATGTTATGTATGTTTATTTATTCTGTGGCTGCATTTCATATAGCAGAAGACAACATGGGAGAGTTCATAGTCTCTGCTATCAACATTTGCTTCAGATCCTGAGTTAAAATATTTAAAGGGATGTTAAACTCCTGGGTGCAACTACAGTAACATGATTACTACTTGCAATGCTGTTGTTTAATCCTCCTGTGCCTGTAGCCCTCTTCAAATCTATTCTCTTATTTTAACCTTTCAAAAGTGCTGATTACTGAAGCTCTGCATCGCCAAACTGTCCAAGAAAAATAGGATTACTTTAGAGACCATCCTGGAGTAATTTGATGGTCATTAAACAACTTTAGAAGTAATTTGCACATCATCAGACATCATCAGGCTGTAAAGTCATCAGCTAAGGTACAACATTCTGGGTGATTACTTCAGAATGATTACTAGATTACCTTACTGATTACTTCACAAAACTTCATCTCTTCTAAATATTTCAGCCTGCGGGCATACTTCAGGATGGCTACTGATGTCTAGTCTGGAGTCATCATTTACTACAGAATAACTTAAGGAAGATCATTCTTTTTGACTAGGGTGGTCAGCACCATCTTGGAATTTAAATATTTTTGTACCGTGTGACAGAAGCTGTGCCCACTTACAGATCAGGGATATTGTTCTTGACAAGCTGTATTGTGCATTTCAGATTAGAGAACACAATACAGAACTGGAGCTGAACATTATTGTAGTGCTGTATTTCTCCATGTTATTCCTTAGATGCAACATTTAATTTGGGAAAAAGCACTGCAAAAATGTAACTTTTCTGCTTTCTATAAAGCAAGGTAATCCAAAGTTCAAGGTACAGCTGTCAAAAAACCAGCAGCGTCACTGATCTGTGAAAGCGCACTACTTCTGTCAAGGATACAACAATATGGGGTCTATTTATCAAGCTCTGAATGGAGCTTGATGCCCCATGTTTCTGTCTTGCCAGAAACACGTTATGAAGCAGCGGTCTAAAGACCGCTGTTCCATAACCTGTCCACCTGCTCTGAGGCGGCGGACAGAAATCAACCCGATCGAATACAATCGGGTTAATTGACACCCTCTGCTAGCGGCCGATTGGTCGCGAATCTGCAGGGGGCTGTATTGCACCAGCAGTTCACAAGAACTGCTGGTGCAATGATAAATGCGACAACGTATGCTGTAAGCATTTATCGATGTGTGGCGGACATGGTTCGCTATGGACCCTTATGTGTGTATCAAGATGGCGGCACCTAGTGTAAGGATGCAGAGCTTTAACAAAGAGCTACAGGTACAAAAGGAAAAACAATGCCATGGTGAGTAGTAACACTACTACTGTACTCAACAGTTTAATGTCCCTTCAACTAGAATTGATCATGGATGATTTAATCGCTTGATCCTGCATACTTTAGCTTTTGTAGCTGTATTAAAGATAGCTGCTATTGCATCATACTCATTTGCCATAGACCCTTTCCAGACACATACCACACATTAAGGTACAGATGAGTGCAGAATTAGAATTGTGTATAGTCAGACTTACAATTTATTAACACTTTGGGGTAGATTTATTATGCAGCAGATGCTGCAATCTACGCCAATAATTGCAGGTCCACCTGAAACATAAGTTAAAAAGCAGTGATCATAAGACTACTGCTCCTTAACTTCTCTGCCACCTTTAAGGTGGCGGACTGAAATCATCCCGATCCGATCGGGATGATTGACACCCCCTGCTAGGGGCCGATTGGCCACCGGTGAGCAAGGGGCGTCATTGCACAAGCATTTCACTAGAAATACTTGTACAATGATAAATGCCGACAGCGTATGCTGTTGCCATTAAGCGATGTCGAGCGGACATGATTCGCTATAGTGAATAATGTCCATCCGCCATTTAATAAATGTACTCCTTTACCTTCATGGCTGTTTAAGAATTGACAGCCAGTGCTATTTAAAATGTTGTGAGACTTATGTTTCCATACTGAATTCCTTGTTTCACAATATATAAAAGTTCGCCCTCACTACTCAAGTAAATTTGAAATTTGATATGATCAAGTGTTCTCGGTAAACATGCAAATGAGTTCATAAACAGATAAAAAGGGTTTACCTTGCGCAGTAAAGCAATCATGTCTTTTGACCAGACAGATATATACTGGACAGTAACAGTACTAAATAACTGGACTAAAGACTCAACAGCGTTGTTTGAATGGATGTCATACGGTCTCTATGGAAATGAAACAAAGTACCATTATTTTTAAAGAAAAAAAAAAAAGAAAAGATACAAAAATAAAATAAGGTAAATATTGTGCCTATATTTTGTGTAAACCTTGTTTTTTTATTTTATGTACATTGTAAGTATGTTAACATTTTCCTAAACATGACAGTATTGTACATTATCACCATTGGCCATAGTTGAAATCTTTTGGTCATTGTGTTGGTGGCATTGCAATATCACTCAATATTTTACTCTATTTCTTTCAAAAAGTAGGATGTATAGAAATAAAGAGATTTAAATGCTTCTTTTTGAGTTAGGGTCAAATACCCAATTGCCAAGTAGTAAAAATCTAAAAGGACAAATCTTTACAAAATGATAATATTTTAAATTTCTCCTTTTCAGCTGCAATGTATTGAAACAGTAAACATTTTCACCATTCAGTTTCACCATCAGGACAACTTCATGCTCATAATTGAGTTATTCTCATCAGTGATATCACAATAGTAAATCATTCTTTATAGTATATAGCACAATATTTTTTATTACATACAACTTTTTAAATTGTTCACAATGGTCAAATTTCAATTAGAAGTGTCAGGAAAGGTGAGATAAATCAGTAAACATCTTGTAGTTATATTTTCCTGCAGTCTTTTAATAGATTATCTTATCATCAGAGTCTGGACATTATTAAAACAGATTAACACCTTGTTTAATGCAATTGTTTTACAGTGGTCAAACTCCATCATCCACTTTTTGTTATGTGGAGGAGCCAATCTGAGTCTGAAGAAGACAGGGCTTGTTACTGTGTAAACAAAATATCCATAGTCTGGTGTCAGTAGAAATTATAAAATAAACCGCAAATAAGATACAGATATGTGGCAAAGTTAGGCTATTAAAGTCTGCTACTTGATTTTTCCTTTTTTTAGGACTAGAATATCCACAATTTTAAGTTTATTGCAGGAAAGATGGCAAAATAAATCAAATGTGTTTATTGCAAAGTTGTTTTACTATGCATAATTACAGTGATGGTAAATTTGATACAAATGCACATTAAACTATTAATCCTCAAGCAAATACAACCTTGATCGCTATGTCTTTTTTTTTTTAGGTCAATCATTTGTTTTTAAATTATATATTACTTACATCGTGTTATCAATGTTTACTTCGACACCCGGCATTACTTCCTGCTCGATTCATGTACTGACGTAGAGAGCGGTACCACGCACTCTCTACGTCATTCTATGGGCATTGTGTTCTTCAGTGGTACGTTTGTGCATGCGTTAGAGTCTTACTGCATGTTATGTGACTCACTGTATTATACTTTACATGTAGCTAAAGAGGGGTGTGTGTGTGTGTGTCTTACAAAGTCGCTGGATGGCCGGCTTTTGATTTGAAGATAAGAAAACGTGACTTTAAAAAAAATAAATAACGTTAAATATATGGGTGGAGGAACGGCAGAAAAAAATAAACATCTAACCAAGTAATATTTCTCAATAAGTTGAAATGTATGTAACTTCATGAATGAAAGTGTTTTTTTAAAATAAAAAATATTTTGTTTAGATGGAATGTTGCATATTTTTATAGTTTATCAACACTTTAAGCATTTTATATTACAGACTCAAGGTCTCTGTAAATGGACTTGTTGACTTTGCATCCCAATGATTGTTTAATTTTTGTCTGAATTCAAACTTTGGGTTTAACATTATAGGCCTCTAGTTATGAAGCTGTCTACTTTCCTGCATTTGCCGGCCCAATACGCTCGCCTAAGCTCGCCTACCAATGCCGCCACGGACCTGAATACGTTCGCCAAAGTTATCAAGAAAGCTGTCAAGAAGCCGCGCACCAAGTACGGAGCGATGAGCAGTGGACTGTTGTTAACGGACAGTCATCGATCTCGCTGCTCATCAGCTTCTTCGCAGCTTTCTTGCTAGCCTGTCACTAAGCACCCACACTATACTATACTGTTTTACCCCCTAAACCGCCGCTCCCGGAGCCCCGTGCAACTGAATAAAGTTATTACCCCCTAAACCACTGCTCCCGGAGCCCCCTGCAACTGAATAAAGTTATTAACCCCTAAACCGCCGCTCCCGGAGCCGCCACAACTCTAAAAAATATATTAACCCCTAAACCACCGCTCCCGGACCCCGCCGCAACTATAATAAATATATGAACCCCTAAACCGCCACTCCCGGACCCCCCCGCCACCTACATTATACTTATTAACCCCTAATCTGCCGCCCCCTATACCGCCGCCACCTATATAAAGTTATTAACCCCTATCCTGTGGATCCCGGACCCCGCCGCAACTAAATTAAATGTTTAACCCCTAAACCGCTGCTCCTGGACCCCGCCGCCACCTATATTAAACTTATTAACCCCTAAACCTAAGTCTAACACTAACACTAACACCCCCCTAACTTAAATATTATTTTAATAAATCTAAATACATATTATTATTATTAGCTAAATTATTCCTATTTAAAACTAAATACTTACCTGTAAAATAAACCCTAAGATAGCTACAATATAATTAATAATTATATTGTAGCTATTTTAGGATTTATTTTTATTTTACAGGCAACTTTGTATTTATTTTAACTAGGTAGAATAGTTATTAAATAGTTAATAACTATTTAATAGCTACCTAGCTAAAATAAATACAAAATTACCTGTAAAATAAATCCTAACCTAAGTTACAATTACACCTAACACTACACTATCATTAAATTAATTAAATTAATTAACTAAAATGACCTAAAATTAAATACAATTAAATAAACTAAACTATAGTACAAAAAATCAAACAAACAAACACTAAATTACAGAAAATAAAAAAAATTACAAGAAGTTTAAACTAATTACACCTAATCTAAGCCCCCTAATAAAATAAAAAAGCCCACCCAAAAAAAAATGCCCTACCCTATACTAAATTACAAAGTAATCAGCTCTTTTACCAGTCCTTAAAAGGGCTTTTTGCGGGCATTGCTCCAAAGTAATAAGCTCTTTTACTTGTAAAATAAAATACAACCCCCCCCAACATTAAAACCCACCACCCACATACTCCTACTTTAACCCACCCAAACCCCCCTTAAATAAACCTAACACTAACCCCCTGAAGATCACCCTACCTTTAGCCGTCTTCACCCAGCCGGGCCAAACTCTTCATCCAAGCGGGGCAGAAGAGGTCCTCCATTCGGTAGAAGTCTTCATCCAAGCGGCGTCTTCTATCTTCAATCATCCGGAGTGGAGCCATCTTCCATCCAGCCGACGTGGAGCCATCTTCTTCCAACGACGTCCTAACCCCGAATGAAGGAACCTTTAAGGGACGTCATCCAAGATGGCGTCCCTCGAATTCCGATTGGCTGATAGGATTCTATCAGGCAATTGGAATTAAGGTAGGAAAAATCCTAATGATAGTGTAGTGTTAGGTGTAATTGTAACATAGGTTAGGATTTATTTTACAGGTAATTTTGTATTTATTTTAGCTAGGTAGCTATTAAATAGTTATTAAGGTGGAGGCGGTATAGGGGGCGGCAGATTAGGGGTTAATAGGTATAATGTAGGTGGCGGGGTCCGGGAGCGGCGGTTTAGGGGTTAAAATATTTATTATAGTTGTGGCGGGGTCCAGAAGCGGCGTTTTAGGGGTAATAAATTTATTTAGGTGGCGGCGGTGTAGGGGGGGCAGATTAGGGGTGTTTAGACTCGGGGTACATGTTAGGGTGTTAGGTGCAGACACTTCCCATAGAGATCAATGGGATATCGGGCAGCAGCGAACATGAGCTTTCGCTGCTGTCAGACCCCCATTGATTCCTATGGGATCCGCCGCCTCCAGGGAATAGTGCCGAGCGTACCTGCTAGTTATTTGATAACTAGCAAAAGTAGTCAGATTGTGCCGAACTTGCGTTCGGCACATCTGTAGTGACGTAAGAATCGATCTGTGTCGGACTGAGACCGGTGGATTGTAGCTTACGTCACTATATTCTACTTTTGCCGGTCTCTAGCCTTTGATAACTAAGGCGAATCAGCCTCCCCACAAATACGCTGCGTAATTCCAGCGTATTTGCAGTTGACAGCTTGATAACTAGAGGCCATAGTGTCTTTTAAACAGAATGTAGATTTTAATTAAACCAGGTGCCAAAGAGAACATTTTCAGGCCTTTGCATATTCTATAAAGCAATTAATGTATTTGTCCTTAACATATACATTGAAAGCGTACACCTAACTTTCATCTATACTGGCTATAAAATAATACTTTTGCAAATGATGTCTCAGACTTATACCTACAAACTTCAGATCAGTACATCTTATTATTAAAGGGACAGTAAAGCCAAAATTAAACTTTCATGATTTGGATAGATCATGTGATTTAATTTTGAACATTCTGTTTAGCCATCAAATGGAGCGGTGATAAACTAAAGGAAATTCTTACCCATCCTCTGAGAAGTTCGTATGCCATTATTCCTAGTGACCACCAGTCAACCTCAAAAGAGTATCCAGTTCCTCCATTGACAAATGACTGAAAAATTTCAGGAGCTTTAAGATAAAGAAAAACAAACAAAAATGTAGCACATTATAAATTCAGAATTCAAAAACAAACACACACATATATACTGTGTATGTATGTGTATATATATATATATATATATATATATATATATATATACATACATACATTATATATATATAAATAAATAAATAAATAAATATATATATATAAACACAAGTCAGCCACGGTAGCTTGTGAGCCTTTAAACATCTTAAGAAAGATCACATTAGTCTGCTTTTATGGGGGGGGGGGGGAACAATATTTGCTTATATTTCAGCACACTTAAAGTGAAAGTAAAGCCTCGCGTTTTACAAACGCTAGGATTTGCTATTAAAACAAATAAAGGGCACTTTCATTCATTAAGTATAAGATACTTCAGGTAGAAAGCTCCTTTATTTGATTCAATCGATCGCTGCTCTTAGCTCCTACAGCAGAGCACGGCTAAAAAAATTTTTGGATAAGAGGTGAAAACGTCACCTCTTAGCCGATAGCCGTGCGGTAAATCCGGCTCCCATGGGCGCCAAGCCGGATTTACCGCATGGCTATTGGCTAAGAGGTGAAAACGTCACCTCTTAGCCAAAAATTTTTTTAGCCGTGGGCTGCTGTAGCAGCTAAAAACGGCGATCGATTGAATCAAATAAAGGAGCTTTCTACATGAAGTATCTTATACTTCATGAATGAAAGTGCCCTTTATTTGTTTCAATAGTAAATCCTAGCGTTTGTAAAACGCTAGGATTTACTTTCACTTTAAAATAATATTCCAATTTTATAGGGCTAGATTAGCGTTCCACCTTATGTGTAAACTTTGCTAGAAGAAATTTTTTGTGTGCATCAAATAGCGAGTGTTTTACAAGTTAAATGTAAAAAGTCTGCGTGCGTGCTAAAAAAAACGGCGCACACGAAAAAACAAAAAATCTAACACCTAAATTAGCACTCAACTTGTTATCTAGTCCAATATGTGCAACATATAATTTTAACATTTTTTAGATTAAAGACAATTTAACCACTCTAACACAGCAGATAATAAACAAATAATAATATAGCACAAATTAAAAGGACAGTAAGGTCAGAATTAAACTTTCATGATAGAGCATACAATTTTATACACGTTTCCACTGAATTCTTTTATCTAATATGCTTTGTTTACTTGGTATCTTTTGTTGAAAGTCATACCCAGGTAGGCTCAGGAGCAGCAATGGTGGCTGCACAAATATCCCTCTTCTCATTGGCTCACCATATGTGTTCATCTAGCTCCCAGTAATGCATTGCTGCTCCTTTAACAAAGAATACCAAGAGAATGAAGCAAATTTGATAATAGAAGTAAAACAGAAAGTTGTTTAATATTGTATGTTCTGTGTAAATAATGAAAGAAAAAAAATTGTGTTTTGTGTTCTTTTAAAGGGACATGATACTCAAAAAATACTTTTTTGTTAAAGCTCCGTTTTTTTGTGGTTTTTAGACAAATGCAAAGAAAACAACTTTTGTGATTGTTTGTTTTTTTATTCATCCGAATCCAAACACTTATGTCTACTCATTTTATATTACAAGTGAATGCCGCACTAATTGTTTGCTGTGTAGGGGTATTAAAGGGGGTGAGTATGCTGTTGGTTATTATGCTGTTTTGAAAAAGGGGTGACACCCGAAACGTCAATAATAAATACTTGGTGTATTTTATGCAAGACCCTGTTAGTGACTTCCTTTGATGCTGTTTGTATGTACTATTGAAGTGCACCCAGTGCAAGGTGAGCTTATCAAAGCTAGTTAGAAGCTGGAGTGCTGCTACATCCTCTGCAAATATATATACTGTATATATATATATATATTTATATATATATATAATCCAGCCGAGTTTAGCACTCTCAAAATTTACAATTGCTGGCCGGGGTGCAAAGCAAATGTATGAATAAAGTCCCAAGCAAAGCCAGCACTCTCCGGTATTAAGAGCAATCAAATCTCTTTAATGCAAATTGTGACGTTTTGGGGTTTCACCCCCGTCCTCAGACCATTATAACAACATAATAATAAAAACAATACTTATATACCTTACTCACCGATTAAGTGATCGTTATACCTCTAGCTTCCCTATGTGACTAACAGCGTGGCGGTTGCCTGGCACTTTGCATGTGTCACTAACGGGCGCTGCACATTGCCTAGCAACACACCACAACAAAAAATTACTAATAAACAAACTTATGCACATATGATCAGACATGACAGAACAGCGCTACCTACTTTACATGGCTGTAACTAGGTAAATCAATAGCATAATAGCTCAAACTGGCAGGAAAAAAACGTAACTATATATTGCTTTACTTTATATTACTCAACTCTGTGTATACCTATATGGGAGAAATTCTTATCTGGAGGACAGTGCATACGTTTACATTAGCTAATAGCAAGTACAGAACTAAGACACTCTGAATGACAGAAAACAATTCTATTTTTTGTATTCAGTCCTTTTGGACTTAATGTTTCCAATTCATATGTCCATCTTGCTTCTCTTTGCATCAGAACTTTATTTCGGTCTCCTCCCCTCTATATTGGGGGAACGTTATCTATTATAGTATATTTGAGATCTGCCACATTATGTCCACATTGCAAAAAGTGACGGGCTACGGGTTGGTCTGCTTCCCTTTTGTTCAGTGCTGTACGTATCGAGCTACGATGTTTCGCCATCTGAGTTCTCATATAATCGCTTGTTTTCCCTACATAGAACAAACTACACGGACAATTTAGCACAAAACTAGTGGTGCACGTAACTCTGTGTTTAATGTAGTATTTCTTTTTGTGGTGGGGATGGTGAAAGAATTTGCCTGCTATCATACCATTGCACATCGTGCATCCACTGCATTTGTAGCATCCTGGTTTGGAATTTCCCAGTCAAGTTTTACTTTCATAACAGTGTACTGGGTCAATTTTTTGCAAAATGACCTTTAGTGATCGGCCTCTCCTGTACCCTATCCTCAGATTTTCCATTATCCTAAAGGGGAGAGTATCATCTGAATTAAGTATCTCCCAGTCCTTTTTTAGAATGGAGTTAAATTTGTTCTTATCCACTGCATATGTCGTTGACAGGGTCATTATGACTTCTTTTTGCTCCATCTTTTTTTCTGGTGGTCTCTAGTGATGTCGCGAATAGTTCGCTGGCGAATAGTTCCTGGCGAAACATAGCTTGTTCGCATTCGCCGTGGCGGGCGAACATATGTGATGTTTGATCCGCCTCCTATTCGTCATCATTGAGTAAACTTTGACCCTGTATCTCACAGTCTGAAGAAACATTTCAGCCAATCAGCAGCAGACACTGCCTCCCAGACCCTCCCAGCTCCTGGACAGCAGCCATTTTAGATTCATTCTGATCCTGCATTCTTAGTGAGAGGAGGGATAGTGTAGCTGCTGCTGATTTTATAAGGAAATTGATAGCTAGGCTAGTGTATTCAGTGTCCACTACAGTCCTGAAGGACTCATCTGATCTCTGAGGAAGGACAGCACCTCAAAAAGCCCTTTTTAGGGCTAGAACATCTTCTTTTTTTTTTTTGCCTGTGTAATTTTGACTGTGAAACATCAGTCTGCTAGTGTAATCTAATTGCAGTTGCCTGCCTGCCAGCATGTGTGCCAGGCCCACTTGCCAACTAGTGCCACCACTCAGAGTCATTTGTTGTAACAGTAGTGTAAATATTTAAAAAAAAAACTTTTTTGACTGTGAAACATCAGTCTGCTAGTGTAATCTAATTGCAGTTGCCTGCCTGCCAGCATGTGTGCCAGGCCCACTTGCCAACTAGTGCCACCAATCATATTTGTTATAACAGTAGTGTAAATATTTAAAAAAAAAACTTTTTTGACAGTGAAACATCAGTCTGCTAGTGTAATCTAATTGCAGTTGCCTGCCTGCCAGCGTGTGTGCCAGGCCCACTTGCCAACTAGTGCCACCAATCATATTTGTTATAACAGTAGTGTAAATATTTTTGTAAAAAAATTTTTTGACTGTGAAACATCAGTCTGCTAGTGTAATCTAATTGCAGTTGCCTGCCTGCCTGCCAGTGTGTGTGCCAGGCCCACTTGCCAAGTTAGTGCCACCACTCATATTTGTTGTAACAGTAGCGTAAATATTTAAAAAAAAAAACTTTTTTGACTGTGAAACATCAGTCTGCTAGTGTAATCTAATTGCAGTTGCCTGCCTGCCAGCGTGTGTGCCAGGCCCACTTGCCAACTAGTGCCACCAATCATATTTGTTATAACAGTAGTGTAAATATTTAAAAAAAAACTTTTTTGACTGTGAAACATCAGTCTGCTAGTGTAATCTAATTGCAGTTGCCTGCCTGCCAGTGTGTGTGCCAGGCCCACTTGCCAAGTTAGTGCCACCACTCATATTTGTTGTAACAGTAGTGTAAATATTTAAAAAAAAAAACTTTTTGGACTGTGAAACATCAGTCTGCTAGTGTAATCTAATTGCAGTTGCCTGCCTGCCAGCGTGTGTGCCAGGCCCACTTGCCAACTAGTGACACCAATCATATTTGTTATAACAGTAGTGTAAATATTTTTTTAAAAAAATTTTTTGACTGTGAAACATCAGTCTGCTAGTGTAATCTAATTGCAGTTGCCTGCCTGCCAGTGTGTGTGCCAGGCCCACTTGCCAAGTTAGTGCCACCCCTCATATTTGTTGTAACAGTAGTGTAAATATTTAAAAAAAAAAACTTTTTTGACTGTGAAATATCAGTCTGCTAGTGTAATCTAATTGCAGTTGCCTGCCTGCCAGCGTGTGTGCCAGGCCCACTTGCCAAGTTAGTGCCACCACTCATATTTGTTGCAACAGTAGTGTAAATATTTTAAAAAAAAAAACTTTTTTGACTGTGAAACATCAGTCTGCTAGTGTAATCTAATTGCAGTTGCCTGCCTGCCTGCCAGTGTGTGTGCCAGGCCCACTTGCCAACTAGTGCCACCAATCATATTTGTTATAACAGTAGTGTAAATATTTAAAAAAAAACTTTTTTGACTGTGAAACATCAGTCTGCTAGTGTAATCTAATTGCAGTTGCCTGCCTGCCAGCGTGTGTGCCAGGCCCACTTGCCAACTAGTGCCACCAATCATATTTGTTATAACAGTAGTGTAAATATTTAAAAAAAAACTTTTTTGACTGTGAAACATCAGTCTGCTAGTATAATCTAATTGCAGTTGCCTGCCTGCCAGCGTGTGTGCCAGGCCCACTTGCCAAGTTAGTGCCACCACTCATATTTGTTGTAACAGTAGTGTAAATATTTAAAAAAAAAACTTTTTTGACTGTGAAACATCAGTCTGCTAGTTTAATCTAATTGCAGTTGCCTGCCTGCCAGCGTGTGTGCCAGGCCCACTTGCCAACTAGTGACACCAATCATATTTGTTATAACAGTAGTGTAAATATTTTTAAAAAATTGTTTTTTGACTGTGAAACATCAGTCTGCTAGTGTAATCTAATTGCAGTTGCCTGCCTGCCAGTGTGTGTGCCAGGCCCACTTGCCAAGTTAGTGCCACCCCTCATATTTGTTGTAACAGTAGTGTAAATATTTAAAAAAAAAAAAATTTTGACTGTGAAATATCAGTCTGCTAGTGTAATCTAATTGCAGTTGCCTGCCTGCCAGCGTGTGTGCCAGGCCCACTTGCCAAGTTAGTGCCACCACTCATATTTGTTGCAACAGTAGTGTAAATATTTTAAAAAAAAAAACTTTTTTGACTGTGAAACATCAGTCTGCTAGTGTAATCTAATTGCAGTTGCTTGCCTGCCTGCCAGTGTGTGTGCCAGGCCCACTTGCCAACTAGTGCCACCAATCATATTTGTTATAACAGTAGTGTAAATATTTAAAAAAAAAACTTTTTTGACTGTGAAACATCAGTCTGCTAGTGTAATCTAATTGCAGTTGCCTGCCTGCCTGCCATTGTGTGTGCCAGGCCCACTTGCCAAGTTAGTGCCACCACTCATATTTGTTGTAACAGTAGCGTAAATATTTAAAAAAAAAACTTTTTTGACTGTGAAACATCAGTCTGCTAGTGTAATCTAATTGCAGTTGCCTGCCTGCCAGCGTGTGTGCCAGGCCCACTTGCCAACTAGTGCCACCAATCATATTTGTTATAACAGTAGTGTAAATATTTAAAAAAAAACTTTTTTGACTGTGAAACATCAGTCTGCTAGTGTAATCTAATTGCAGTTGCCTGCCTGCCAGCGTGTGTGCCAGGCCCACTTGCCAAGTTAGTGCCACCACTCATATTTGTTGTAACAGTAGTGTAAATATTTAAAAAAAAAAACTTTTTGGACTGTGAAACATCAGTCTGCTAGTGTAATCTAATTGCAGTTGCCTGCCTGCCAGCGTGTGTGCCAGGCCCACTTGCCAACTAGTGACACCAATCATATTTGTTATAACAGTAGTGTAAATATTTTTTAAAAAAAAATTTTTGACTGTGAAACATCAGTCTGCTAGTGTAATCTAATTGCAGTTGCCTGCCTGCCAGTGTGTGTGCCAGGCCCACTTGCCAAGTTAGTGCCACTCCTCATATTTGTTATAACAGTAGTGTAAATATTTAAAAAAAAAAACTTTTTTGACTGTGAAATATCAGTCTGCTAGTGTAATCTAATTGCAGTTGCCTGCCTGCCAGCGTGTGTGCCAGGCCCACTTGCCAAGTTAGTGCCACCACTCATATTTGTTGCAACAGTAGTGTAAATATTTAAAAAAAAAAAACTTTTTTGACTGTGAAACATCAGTCTGCTAGTGTAATCTAATTGCAGTTGCCTGCCTGCCTGCCAGTGTGTGTGCCAGGCCCACTTGCCAACTAGTGCCACCAATCATATTTGTTATAACAGTAGTGTAAATATTTAAAAAAAACTTTTTTGACTGTGAAACATCAGTCTGCTAGTGTAATCTAATTGCAGTTGCCTGCCTGCCAGCGTGTGTGCCAGGCCCACTTGCCAACTAGTGCCACCAATCATATTTGTTATAACAGTAGTGTAAATATTTAAAAAAAAACTTTTTTGACTGTGAAACATCAGTCTGCTAGTGTAATCTAATTGCAGTTGCCTGCCTGCCAGCGTGTGTGCCAGGCCCACTTGCCAAGTTAGTGCCACCACTCATATTTGTTGTAACAGTAGTGTAAATATTTAAAAAAAAAAACTTTTTTGACTGTGAAACATCAGTCTGCTAGTGTAATCTAATTGCAGTTGCCTGCCTGCCAGCGTGTGTGCCAGGCCCACTTGCCAACTAGTGACACCAATCATATTTGTTATAACAGTAGTGTAAATATTTTTTAAATTTTTTTTTTTGACTGTGAAACATCAGTCTGCTAGTGTAATCTAATTGCAGTTGCCTGCCTGCCAGTGTGTGTGCCAGGCCCACTTGCCAAGTTAGTGCCACCCCTCATATTTGTTATAACAGTAGTGTAAATATTTAAAAAAAAACTTTTTTGACTGTGAAACATCAGTCTGCTAGTGTAATCTAATTGCAGTTGCCTGCCTGCCAGCGTGTGTGCCAGGCCCACTTGCCAAGTTAGTGCCACCACTCATATTTGTTGCAACAGTAGTGTAAATATTTAAAAAAAAAAACTTTTTTGACTGTGAAACATCAGTCTGCTAGTGTAATCTAATTGCAGTTGCTTGCCTGCCTGCCAGTGTGTGTGCCAGGCCCACTTGCCAACTAGTGCCACCAATCATATTTGTTATAACAGTAGTGTAAATATTTAAAAAAAAACTTTTTTGACTGTGAAACATCAGTCTGCTAGTGTAATCTAATTGCAGTTGCCTGCCTGCCTGCCATTGTGTGTGCCAGGCCCACTTGCCAAGTTAGTGCCACCACTCATATTTGTTGTAACAGTAGCGTAAATATTTAAAAAAAAAAACTTTTTTGACTGTGAAACATCAGTCTGCTAGTGTAATCTAATTGCAGTTGCCTGCCTGCCAGCGTGTGTGCCAGGCTCACTTGCCAACTAGTGCCACCAATCATATTTGTTATAACAGTAGTGTAAATATTTAAAAAAAACTTTTTTGACTGTGAAACATCAGTCTGCTAGTGTAATCTAATTGCAGTTGCCTGCCTGCCAGCGTGTGTGCCAGGCCCACTTGCCAAGTTAGTGCCACCACTCATATTTGTTGTAACAGTAGTGTAAATATTTAAAAAAAAAAAACTTTTTTGACTGTGAAACATCAGTCTGCTAGTGTAATCTAAATGCAGTTGCCTGCCTGCCAGCGTGTGTGCCAGGCCCACTTGCCAACTAGTGACACCAATCATATTTGTTATAACAGTAGTGTAAATATTTTTTTAAAAATTTTTTTGGACTGTGAAACATCAGTCTGCTAGTGTAATCTAATTGCAGTTGCCTGCCTGCCAGTGTGTGTGCCAGGCCCACTTGCCAAGTTAGTGCCACCCCTCATATTTGTTGTAACAGTAGTGTAAATATTTAAAAAAAAAACTTTTTTGACTGTGAAATATCAGTCTGCTAGTGTAATCTAATTGCAGTTGCCTGCCTGCCAGCGTGTGTGCCAGCCCACTTGCCAAGTTAGTGCCACCACTCATATTTGTTGCAACAGTAGTGTAAATATTTAAAAAAAAAAAATGTTTTGACTGTGAAACATCAGTCTGCTAGTGTAATCTAATTGCAGTTGCCTGCCTGCCTGCCAGTGTGTGTGCCAGGCCCACTTGCCAACTAGTGCCACCAATCATATTTGTTATAACAGTAGTGTAAATATTTAAAAAAAAACTTTTTTGACTGTGAAACATCAGTCTGCTAGTGTAATCTAATTGCAGTTGCCTGCCTGCCAGCGTGTGTGCCAGGCCCACTTGCCAACTAGTGCCACCACTCATATTTGTTATATCAGTAGTGTAAATATTTTAAAAAAATCTTTTTTGACTGTGAAACATCAGTCTGCTAGTGTAATCTAATTGCAGTTGCCTGCCTGCCAGCGTGTGTGCCAGGCCCACTTGCCAACTAGTGCCACCAATCATATTTGTTATAACAGTAGTGTAAATATTTTAAAAAAAACTTTTTTGACAGTGAAACATCAGTCTGCTAGTGTAATCTAATTGCAGTTGCCTGCCTGCCAGCGTGTGTGCCAGGCTCACTTGCCAAGTTAGTGCGGGACATGGCTAGCTTAGGTATCCAACCTTGTGCAAATGGGGAGTTTGCGGTTGTACAAATGGACTGTTTGCGGTTGTTTGCTGGGCGTTAAAGGGACAGTCTAGGCCAAAATAAACTTTCAGGATTCAGATAGAGCATGTAATTTTAAACAATTTTCCAATTTACTTTTATCACCAATTTTGCTTTGTTCTCTTGGTATTCTTAGTTGAAAGCTTAACTTAGGAGGTTCATATGCTAATTTCTTAGACCTTGAAGCCCATCTCTTTCAGATTGCATTTTAACAGTTTTTCACCACTAGAGGGTGTTAGTTCATGTATTTCATATAGATAACACTGTGCTCGTGCACGAGAAGTTATCTGGGAGCAGGCACTGATTGGCTAGACTGCAAGTCTGTCAAAAGAACTGAAAAAGGGGGCAGTTTACAGAGGCTTAGATACAAGATAATCACATAGGTTAAAAGTATATTATTATAAATGTGTTAGTTATGCAAAACTGGGAAATGGGTAATAAAGGGATTATCTATCTTTTAAAACAATAAAAATTCTGGTGTAGACTGTACCTTTAAACGGGGAGTTTGGTCTGTCACTGTGAAGCGGGCGAAACCCTTACACTACATGATCGATACAACATCATACCTGATGTTTTAAAGCACGTTATACCAAACAATTTAGGAATGTTAGGTGATTTATGCCCTTTATGGCTTAAAACCAGACTCTGCATCAACTATGTAATTTTCCATGGGAGTTTTGCCATGGATCCCCCTCCAGCCTGCCACAGTTCAGGTGTTAGTCCCCTTGAAACAACTTTTCCATCACTATTGTGGCCAGAAAGAGTCCCTGTAGGTTTTAAAGTTCGCCTGCCTATTGAAGTCAATGGCGGTTCACCCGGTTCGCCGGTTCGCGAACAGTTGCGGAAGTTCGAGTCCGCCATTCACGAACCAAAATTTTTAGGCTCGCGACATCACACTGGTCTCATCTTAAGTAGACATCTGATGCTGTTTAAAAGGAAACTGAACCCAAATGTTTTCTTTCGTGATTCAGATAGAGCATGCCATTTTAAGCAACTTTCTAATTTACTCCTCATCAATTTTTCTTTGTTCTCTTGCTATCCTTATTTAAAAAAGAAGGCATCTAAGCTAAGCAGCCAGCTAATTTTTGGTTCAGACCCTGGACAGCCCTTATTTATTGGTGGGTGAATTTATCCACCAATCAGCAAGAACAACCCAGATGGTTCACCATGGGCCGGCATCTAAACTTACATTCTTGCTTTTCAAATAAAGATACCAAGAGAATGAAGACAATTTGATAATCGGAGTAAATTAGAAAGTTGCCTAAAATTGCATGCTCTATCTGAATCACAAAATACATTTTTTGGGTTCAGTGTCCCTTTAAGTGATTTCTGCTGATATCCTTTCTGGATAAATTGATCTTCCATTTCTTCCATTTGAATAGCTGGCATTACTTCATCTGTATTATTTATTTTTACTCTTAAATATTGTGATTTTGGAAGCTCTCTCTTTAGAGCTGGAGGATGACAACTGGAGGCATGCAAGAGGGAATTCCTGTCCGTACTCTTCCTAAATAATGTTGTGCTGAATTTGTTCCTGTTTTTTCAATCCTCAGATCCAGGAAATCAATTTCATGTAGATTGTGATTCTTTTTAAACTTCATAGATGTATGTTCGGTGTTCAATTCGTTGAACCAGTGCACTAAGCTTTCTTCTCTGCCTGACCAGATTATTAGCAGATCGTCTATATACCTTTTATACTACTTTATCTCCGATCTTTTGAAACATGTTGTTCCCGTGTTCTCAAATTCTGCCATGAACAAGTTTGCATAGGATGGGGCCACGCTGGACCCCATCGCTATGCCCACCAACTGCAGGTAAAATTGCTTTTCAAATCTGAAGTAATTCCTACTTAAAGGGACACTCAGGTTAAATTAAATTTTCATGATTCAGATACAGCATGTAATTTTAAACAACTTTCCAATTTACTTCTATTAAAAAAAATGTGCACAGTCTTTTATATTTACAATTTTTGAATCACCAGATCCTACTGAGCATGTGAAAGAATTCACAGACTATACGTATATGCATTTGGATTGGCTGATTGCTATCACATGGTACAAGGGGAGTGGAAATATACAAAACTTTGAAATTTGTTATAACAAAATCTACTACTCATTTGAAGTTCAGACTAAGTGCTATTGCATTGTCTTGTTATCTTGCATTTGTTGATTATGCAAATCTAATGTGTTGACTGGTCCTTTAAGCACATCTCAAGTAAATCCAGGATAAATTCCAAGGTTGGCCCCACATAGGGGTATTTCAGTAGTTGCCGCCTTACTGCTGCCAATCCTTTCAAGTGGGAAATCATGGTGTACAGGCTAGTGGCGTCTAGTGCCACTAGCCAAATATCATCACCTCGTATATCCAATTCTTTAAGTGATTTAATAACTTAGTTCGAATCTTTAACATAAGAGTCCATATATGCTCTACTAATGGTTGAAGAAGACTATCTAAATAGATAGCTAAAGGTTGAAGCATTGAATTCACTGACAAAACTATTTGCCGGCCTGGGGGTCTTTGCAGGTCTTTATGGATTTTTGGCAGCATATAAAAAATTTGTATCTGAGGATATTCAGTTTTCCTACAGTTGAGTGTTTGCTGATCTATCAAGCCGTCTGTCAATGCTTCCTCCAGATAAGCATCTATGGACTTTTTGAACAGTACTGTCGGATCTCTTGGGAGTTTCGAATAGACTTCAGTATCATCGAACTGTGACAGGACTTCCTCTCGGTAGAATGCGTAGTCCAATATTACTAATGCGCCACTCTTATCAGCTCTCCTCAGGACTATTGTTTTATAATCTGCCAGGCTTTTCATGGCTTCTCTCTCCTTCTTGGTGAGGTTGTACCTCACTTTTTGTGTTTTTGTTGAGCCAAAAAGATCATTTTCTAATTTTTTACAAAAAGTTTGTACGGTAGCATTTGAGCTTTTAGGATCAAAGGTACTTTTCTTTTTCAGCCCAACTGTGTACTGAGCTGTCTGTTGGGGTGTATCTCCAAAAAAATATTTAAGCCTTAGGGTATTTTGGAATGTTTGAATGTCTACATGTAGATCAAATTCATCTGTGTAGTTTGTTGGAACAAATGAGGGGCCTTTTTGTAACAGCAATCTGTCAGCTTCTGATAGTATCCTTTGGCTTATATTTATGACAATGTTATCTTCTTTGTCTCGGGGGCCTGCCTCTTACCCTTCCCCCTCTTTTGGGTGGGGCGCCCCCTCCTCTATTTTTTGATCTTGTAATTACTCCATTAGTCACTGTTGTTTTTTGTGTACCCTGTTCTTGTGCTGTGTCGGAATCGGTACCTGATCCTGAGCTGCCCACAGTAGTGAGGTTCCATGGTCTTCTTGCTCTGAATCTCCTTGGTCTGTATTCTCTTAATCTTTGTCTTTCTTCTAGTTTTAATAACCATTTGTACACCCTCTTTTCTTGATAATCTTCCAGTACAGTCTCAAATTTTCTGTTCTGAAACGCTGTTAGCTCCTTTTGATATTGTTCTATTTGTACAAGGAGTTTATTCTTCTCAGTTCTCTTCACCTTTATTTGCTAGCATATCTGTGTGTTCCATTGTGTATTGATCAATTTCAATTTTGATTTGACTGAACAGTGCTTTAACTTTTTGAACCACTAGTAACATCAGGTCTAGAGCGCATTTTTTTAGAATATTGCACCACCTATCACAAAATGCAGGGTTATTTCTGCCCAAGGTGGGGACCCTAAAGCCTCTGGGTATGTACCGCTTCAGATGATACTCTGATAAGTATTTTCCATGTAATTCTAAGTCTCTTTCTCTTTTTTTCAATTTAAGCAGATGAGACAATATATGCGTTACCGGTTTATCAGTGAGACCTGTTGTTAGTGTGTCGAAAAGTATTCCAATTGCATCCTCATCTGAATATTGGAACACACTAGCTCCTGGTATAGCTGAGCTTATCGTGTCCTCTGCTGCTGGATGCTCTTCCTGTGACATGTCAGATTACAAACACCTAGATTACGAGTTGTGCGTTAGTGTTTTAACGCTGAAAAATGGTAATTTCAGCGTTAAAACAGGAACGCAGCCATTACAAGTCTTGTCGGTATAGCTGTACAGCAAGCCTTTTAGCCTGTACTGCAACGTCACTCCTGCAATGTAAAAATTACATTTTTTCATGGGACTTCCATAGCGCTGCCATTACGAGTTTTGCAGTGAGGCTAAAAGCTTGCGTTGCAGCCTATACCAACAAGATCCTTTCCGCAATCTAAAAGCAGTAGTTATGAGTTTTACGCTACAACTCTGTTACATAAAACTCATAACTAAACTGCAAGAAAGTACACTAAACACCCATAAACTACCTATTAACCCCTAAAACTGAGGCCCTCCCACATCACAAATACTAGATTAAAGTTATTAACCCCGACATCGCCGCCACTATACTAAAGTTATTAACCCCTATTCCGCCGCTCTCTGACATCATCACCACTATAGTAAAGTTATTAACCCCTAAACCGCCGCCCTTCAGCATCGCAAACACTGTTTAAATATTATTAACCCCTAATCTGCTGCCCGCCCACACTATACTTAAATTATTAAGCCCTACACCGCCGCCACTATAATAAACCTATTAACCCCTAAACCGCAAGCCTCCCACAACTAAATATTACTACCAATTAAATAAAACTAAACTACACATTAAAAAAATCCAAACACTACTCTAAAAATTACAAAGTATATAATTACAAAAATAAAAAAGACTAAATTACAAAAATAACAAACACTAAATTACGAAAACAAACAAACAAAATTATCCAAAATAAAAAAGAATTACACTTAATCTAATAGCCCTTTCAAAATTAAAAAGTCCACCAAAAATAAAAAAATCCCTAGCCTACAATAAATTACCAATAGCCCTTAAAAGGGCCTTTTGTGGGGCATTGCCCCAAAGATATCAGATTTTTTCCCTGAAAAGAAATACAAAGACCCCCCTAACAGTCAAACCCACCACCCAACCAACCCCCCAAAATAAAAAAAACTAATTCTAAAAAGACCTAGGCTACCCATTGCCCGGAAAAGGGCATTTGTATGGGCATTGCCCTTAAAAGGGCATTCAGCTCTTTTGCTGTCCAAACCCTAATCTAAAAAAAAAAACCACCCAAAAAAACCCTTAAAAAACTTAACACTAACCCCCGACAATCCACTTACAGTTTTTGAAGTCCTGCTTGAATGATCTTCATCCAGGCGGCGAGAAGTCTTCATCCAGGCGGCCTCTTCTATCTTCATTCAGACGGCGAAGTCCTCATCCAGGTGGCGAGAAGTCTTCATCCAGACTGCCTCTTCTATCTTCATCCAGGTGGCTAAGTCCTCATCCAGGTGGCGAGAAGTCTTCATCCAGGCGGCCTCTTCTATCTTCACCCAGGAGGCATCTTCTATCTTGATCCCAGCGGCGCAGAGCAGGTCCATCCTGAAGACATCCGGCACAGAGCATCCTCTTCATACGGTCGCCGCCGTACACTGAATCTTCAATGCAAGGTATGCGACTCAAGATGGCGTCCCTTTCATTCCTACTGGCTGAAAAAAGTGAATCAACCAATAGGAATTAGAGCTGCTAAAATCCTATTGGCTGTTCAAATCAGCCAATAGGATTTAAGCAGCTCTCATTCTATTCATCAAAACAGCGATATGGAGCTCAACGCAGACATATCGCACGCACAAGCCGGCTGTTTGAAAACTTGTAATGGCTGCACTATAGGGGGTAAAATAACGCAACTTTTGTTGCGTTCATTAATTTCCATATAGTGCACATAACTTGTAATCTAGCTGAAAGTTAGGGGTCTTTCGAATCCAAGTATCTCTTAGCATCGGGTGCTGTAAACAAAAAGTAACATAGAATCCAACCTGGTTTAGCACTCTTGAAATTACCACTGCGGCTGGGGTGCAAAGCAAATGTATCAATAAAGTCCCAAGCAAAGCCAACACTCTCCGGTATTAAGAGCAATCAAATCTCTTTAATGCAAATTGTGACGTTTCGGGGTTTCACCCCCGTCCTCAGACCATTATAACAACATAATAATAAAAACAATACTTATATACCTTACTCACCGATTAAGTGATCGTTATACCTCTAGCTCCCGTATGTGACTAACAGCATGGTGGTTGCCTGGTGCGGTGCATGCATCAACAACGGGCGCCGCCCATTGCCTAGCAACACAACACAACAAAAAATTACTAATAAACAAACTTATGTACATACGATCTGACATGACAGAACACCGCCACCTACTTTACATGGCTGTAACTAGGTAAATCAATAGCATAATAGCTTGAGATAAGAATTTCTCCCATATAGGTATACGCAGCATTGAGTAATATAAAGTAAAGCAATATAAAGTTAAGTTTTTTCCTGCCAGTTTGAGCTATTATGCTATTAATTTACCTAGTTACAGCCATGTAAAGTAGATAGCACAGTTCTGTCATGTCAGAGATCGTATGTACATAAGTTTGCTTATTAGTAATTCTTTGTTGTGGTGTGTTGCTAGGCAACGGGCAGCGCCCGTTAGTGATGTATGCACCGCACCAGGCAATTGCCACGCTGTTAGTCACATACGGGAGCTAGAGGTATAACGATCACTTACGCTGTGAGTAAGGTATATAAGTATTGTTTTTATTATTATGCTGTTATAATGGTTTGAGGACGGGGTTGAAACCCCAAAACATCATAACTTGCTTTAAAGAGATTTGATTGCTCTTAATACCGGAGAGTGCTGGCTTTGCTTGTGACTTTATATATATATATATATATATATATATATATATATATATATATATATATATATATATTATATATAAGAATAGATATAAACATATATATATATATATATATATATATATATATATATATATATATATATATATATATATATATATATATATATATATATATATATATATATATATATATATATAGGAATATCTATTTAGAAATACAAAGATTGCATAAATATGCTTTAACATGTTTTCATCTACTTAACTGCAATGGACTCAATGCACTTGTGTATATGTCTATATATGTGTACCTATGTATTTATGTATTTATATGTGTATATATGTCTGTAAATACATGTTTAGACATGTATATGTATGTATCTGTATGTTAAAGCCCTTTGGCTGACTTTTTTTTTTTCTCTTACACCTGAGCCTTCATATCATTGAGCCTTTATAACTTGTGTGCAATATTATTTTGAATAATTTTTATTAAATGGTGTTATGAGTGTAACTATACTTTGTAATGTATTTTTGATGTGTTTTGTTCAACTTTTATGTTTCATGAAACAGTTATAAGTTGCGGTAATCATTCTAGCATAAATTGTAATTGCGCTCAAGCGATTGCATTTACTTTCAACTTGTAATATCAGCGGTAAGCCCGACGAGCACAAACACCTGCGATATACCCCTTATCGCTCGTGCACAAACGTTTGTGCTCCACTTGTAATCTAGCCTTTGATTGGCTGCATAAGAATATGTTGACTTTGCTGTGAGAAGAACCAGCAAACTGTAGATTTGCATTTACACAATTATAGTAACAAGCAGTATTTTTGTACAAGACTAATTCTTATTTATTTAATGGTAATTAATAGTGTCTACTGTGTTGCCTTGACATGTGTTTGCTGAAAAATGACTTGTGTTATTTCTCAATGCATTTAATCATGAAAAGCCTGAGTACTGAGCACTAAAAAAAGCTAACAAGATAATCATTTTGTTCAGCATTTACTTTGTCTTGATTTTATGGAGCCATTCAAGAATGAACACTCAAATAAAGTATTCAAGAATATCAATGTAAAAGAATAAAATGAATGGGTTGCAAAATAACTATAGAACAAAAAATGCCAACCATGTAATCTTCTATTGATAACTTTATAATTTTTTAGCTGATATGGTATTATCATTATTTTCGAATTTTAAGAAAGTAACCGTCAATATAAAGCATATTTTTTGGAAAAATAATTGTTCTACTCTTTCTAAGCACACAGTAAGTAATATCCTTAATGTCTATTATTGCTACTTATAACATTAATGAAGGATTTAATAACGGTAATATACATAGCAGGGTAGCTGGTGGTATTAAACATTTATAGAAAATTTTAGTTAGAGACACAATTACCTATTATTATGACTACTTGTAATTTTCTATAAATGTGCAATGCAATAAGCAAGACCGCTATACCAGGTCTATTTCCAACACGATTCTTATAAGCTACAATGTGAAACAACAAAATAATTGTATATGCAGATGAGAGGGATTGAAGGAGGGGCTTTTGACCCAATTGCGGCCATGGAGAGGGTGAGATAATAGAAAAGGGGTATGGGCTGAGGGGGTATATGTAGGTGAGCGGAAGTCACCTCTTCCTCTTGCTTGTCTTCAACTGCAAGGAGAAGTTCCCTCCCTCCTTTTTGTTGGACTATTTTGTCACAGCCATGCCGAGGGTGCTTGTTTAGTTGCTGTAAGTTGGTACTAAATTGGTACTTTCCTAAAGAGGTGGGAGAGATTTTGGGGATGTGCCTGGCATGTAAGCAATCTCTTGTGGCAAGCACCTTCTGGTCTATTATGTTAATATGTTTTATAAGTTATTACAGATTTATGACATAGTTTATATGTTATGATATAATATTTATTAGGAAATTTTAATAAATTTGGGCTGCGGCCTTTACACCCCATTCTCTTGTGTGTAGTCTTCTTTGAAACGCAATGAATGCCTAATATGGGGTCATAATATATTGTGATATCTTTGTTTTAAATCTGGAAGTTATAGTGCATTAAATAACAGAAACAAGAGCCATAAAACATAAAAGAACAAAGTTCAGAGCAAGATTCAGAAAGAACCACACATTGGGCTCCATTTATCAACTGGCGGGTGGTCAAGGTTTGCTGTTATGAACTTTGTGCGCCCAGCCTCACGGCAACCAATGCCCACATTTAACTTTACACAAGCCACTGCCTGTGCAATGCCACCCTCTGTTCTCGAGCCAGTTGCACAAGTGGGGGCAGTCAAATATCCCAATCAGAACTGACCCAGATAATGGAAATCCACCAAACATTAGGTGGGTGAGAGGTTAAGTAGCAGCAGTTTAAAATAATATTTTAAGCATGTAAAAAAATAAATATGTGCATTTGGATTTGGACTAATGTAAAAAAAACGAATTTTCTATAACCAGTCAATTCCGGGGGGAGAAGGAGGGAGGGAGGAATAGAGGTGGGGGGTTCCTAGAGTGGAGAGGGGGAAGGGAAAGTAGGGGAAACAATCTTGGAGGGAAGGTGGGGTAAATGAGGGAGGGGAACAAATACACTACAATTATTTTTTTATTAAATAAAAAATAATAAATTATGGAAAACTGGGTACTGGCAGACAGCTGACAGTACCTAAGATTGCAGAAATTAGTTAGAGGGGGAAGGTTAGAGAGCTTTTTTAAAAAGGGATCAGGGAGGTGGGAAGGTAAGGGGGTAATTATACACTGAAGAAAGTAATAATAATAAAAAACAATTTAAAAAAAAAAAGTCTAAAACTGGTTACTGGCAGACTTTCTGCCAGTACCTAAGATGAGGGTGACCTGAGTGGGGTGGGGGAGGGAAGAGAGCTGTTTGAGAGGGATCAGGTAGGGACCAGGGGGTGAGAAGTGTCAGGTGGGTGGGTAATCACTACACTAAAGCTAGAATTAACCTTACAAGCTACCTGATTAACTCCTTCACTGCTGGGAATATTAAAAGTGTGGTGCGCAGCAGCAATTAGCGGCCTTCTAATTACCAAAAAGCAATGGCAAAGCTATTTCTGAATAAAGGGATCACAGAGAAGCTTTTACAACCATGTGTGCCATGATTGCACAAGCAGTATGTAAATCATTTCAATGAAAAACCTAAAGTTTGTGAAAAAGTTAACAATTTTGGTGGCATGAAATATACCAGAATGGGCCTAGATCAATACTTTGGGTTGTCTACTAAAAAAAAATATATATAGTTTTGATAGGTAAATAAATTACCTATAAAAAAAAATCTGTTTAAATTGAGTGAAACTAAAAATGCTCTGGTCTTTTGGGGACGTTTTAGTCTGAAATGCCTGGTCCTTAAGGTATTAAAGTACTTGATATATATCAAGGATAGAGGGACTGCAAGGTATTGCCACCTAAGGAAGTGAAATACCTTCATGATTTACACCAGGGTGGAAGATGCAGCTTACTAGTGATGTCACTTCCAGTATTCAATGTGCCTATTTGATAACAATACAGGAGATGTTTATTTACTAACTCAAGGAGAGGACATTGGCCCCTATTTATCAAGGTCTGGCAGACCTGATCTGACAGTGCGGATCAGGTCCGCCAGACCTCGCTGAATACGGCGAGCAATACGCTCGCCGTATTCAGCATTGCACCAGCAGCTCACAAGAGCTGCTGGTGCAACGCCACCCCCTGCAGACTCGCGGCCAATGGGCCACCAGCAGGGGGGTGTCAATCAACCCGATCATACTCGATCGGGTTGATTTCCGGTGATGTCTTTCTGCCTGCTCAGAGCAGGCGGACAGGTTATGGAGCAGCGGTCTTTGTGACCGCTGCTTCATAACTGCTATTTCTGGCGAGCATGCAGGCTCGCCAGAAACACGGGGCATCAAGCTCCATACGGAGCTTGATACATATGCCCCATTTTCTGCAGATAGACTGCATTTGACAAATCCTCACTACAATAAAACTGAGGAAGTTACTTGATTAACACCATTTTCCACTGATAGACTTTTCAATACAAAAATAATACAGAAACTGGAATTTTCCATAGATTCCAACACAGCATTCTCTCACTTTGGTGCTGTGACCGTATACCAGCTGTATCACAGGTAGTTATTTACATCCCATTTGGCAAAATAAAATACCTCATATTAATAAGATATAAAATGGAGAACTGGTTAAAGTAACCAACAAGCGGCTTCATTGTTATTCAATATACTACATCATAAGGAAATATTTTTTCTTCCCCTACCTTTTATTGCACTATCCAACATTCCCTACTGCCTGTTACTTATATAATATCCCAGTGTTTTAGAAGTATGTTCCTTATTTGAATTGGGCATTCAAAGTGCAACAAAGCAGCCCAGTAAAGTGCTAAGACCCTGCTTGAACTTGCAGAAAGAGCTAATACAGATGGCCAAGATGCTACCTGGCATTTTACTTTTTTTGTGGGGATTCTTAACAAGTATCTTCTATAATAGGGAATTATTAGCACTACTGATTGAAGTCAACTCAAACCCCATTTGATAAGTTTCATTGATCCTTGAACTATGTAATACACACAATAGAAATTAAACTACACTGCACATACAAACAAAATGCTGAGAAATTTAAATTTATAATACAAAATTAAAACCATATTGTTTTCCTTATTGTACAACATGTATCCCAGCTACTGGGTTAAACAGGGTTGTCCCATAAGTGTGGCTAAAAGTTCTATGCAAAGTGCTGGGGTATCCTCTTAATATCCCCTGCAGTTCTTGCTGATTTATCTTGTGAAACGAAAGGTAGTGAGATTGTTTCACAATACACAAAACACTTATTACCCTAATAGAAAAAACATGCATAGGAAAATAGAGGTAATTGTAAAATGCTATATGCTGAAAGCAGATTAATCTGATTTGTATTGACTGAAGCATTTGATTTTTAAAGTGTGCCACCTGCTCCATGCTAACTTCAATTTGCTTTTCCAGCAAGCTTCATTACTTTCTAAGGCCTAGATTTGGAGTTTGGCGGTAGCCATGAAAACCAGCGTTAGAGGCTCCTAACGCTGGTTTTAGGCTACCGCCGGTATTTGGAGTCAGTCAAAAAAGGGTCTAACGCTCACTTTTCAGCCGCGACTTTTCCATACCGCAGATCCCCTTACATAAATTGCGTATCCTATCTTTTCAATGGGATCTTTCTAACTCCGGTATTTAGAGTCGTGTCTGAAGTGAGCGTTAGAATTCTAACGACAAAACTCCAGCCGCAGAAAAAAGTCAGTAGTTAAGAGCTTTCTGGGCTAACGCCGGTTCATAAAGCTCTTAACTACTGTGCTCTAAAGTACACTAACACTCATAAACTACCTATGCACCCCTAAACCGAGGCCCCCCCACATCGCCAACACTCGATTACATTTTTTTAACCCCTAATCTGCCGACCGCCACCTACGTTATACTTATGTACCCCTAATCTGCTGCCCCTAACACCGCCAACCCCTATATTATATTTATTAACCCCTAACCTGCCCCCCACAATGTCGCCGCCACCTACCTACAATAATTAACCCCTAATCTGCCGACTGCAAAGAGCCGCCACCTACATTATAGCTATGTACCCCTAATCTGCTGCCCCTAACACCGCCGACCCCTATATTATATTTATTAACCCCTAATCTGCCCCCCTCAACGTCGCTTCCACCTGCCTACACTTATTAACCCCTAATCTGCCGAGCGGACCGCACCGCTACTATAATAAAGTTATTAACCCCTAATCCGCCTCACTAACCCTAAAATAAATAGTATTAACCGCTATTCTAATAAATGTGTTAACCCCTAAAGCTAAGTCTAACCCTAACACTAACACCCCCCTAAATTAAATATAATTTTAATCTAACGAAATTAATTTACTCTTATTAAATAAATTATTCCTATTTAAAGCTAAATACTTACCTGTAAAATAAATCCTAATATAGCTACAATATAAATTATAATTATATTATAGCTATTTTAGGATTAATATTTATTTTACAGGTAACTTTGTATTTATTTTAACCAGGTACAATAGCTATTAAATAGTTAAGAACTATTTAATAGCTAAAATAGTTAAAATAATTACAAATTTACCTGTAAAATAAATCCTAACCTAAGTTACAATTAAACCTAACACTACACTATCAATAAATGAATTAAATAAAATACCTATAATTATCTACAATTAAACCTAACACTACACTATCAATAAATAAATTAAATACAATTCCTACAAATAAATACAATGAAATAAACTAACTAAAGTACAAAAAATAAAAAAGAACTAAGTTACAAAAAATAATAAAATATTTACAAACATTAGAAATATATTACAACAATTTTAAACTAATTACACCTACTCTAAGCCCCCTAATAAAATAACAAAGCCCCCCAAAATAAAAAAAATGCCCTACCCTATTCTAAATTACTAAAGTTCAAAGCTCTTTTACCTTACCAGCCCTGAACAGGGCCCTTTGCGGGGCATGCCCCAAGAAGTTCAGCTCTTTTGCCTGTAAAAAAAAACATACAGAATCAAGTTCAATCAGAATCATCCAATCATCCAATCGGATTGAACTTGATTCTGATTGGCTGATTCCATCAGCCAATCAGAATATTCCTACCTTAATTCCGATTGGCTGATAGAATCCTATCAGCCAATCGGAATTCGAGGGACGCCATCTTGGATGACGTCATTTAAAGGAACCGTCATTCGTCGTTCAGTCGTCGGCCAGGATGGATGTTCCGCGTCGGAGGTCTTCAGGATGCTGCCGCTCCGCTCCGGATGGATGACCATAGAAGATGCCTCTTGGATGAAGACTTCAATCGGATGGAAGACCTCTTTTGCCCAGCTTGGATGAAGACTTCTACCGGATGGAGGACCTCTTCTTGCTCCGCTTGGATGAAGAATTTGGCTCGGCTGGGTGAAGACGACTCAAGGTAGGGAGATCTTCAGGGGCTTAGTGTTAGGTTTATTTAAGGGGGGTTTGGGTTAGATTAGGGGTATGTGGGTGGTGGGTTGTAATGTTGGGGGGGGTATTGTATGTTTTTTTTTACAGGCAAAAGAGCTGAACTTCTTGGGGCATGCCCCGCAAAGGGCCCTGTTCAGGGCTAATAAGGTAAAAGAGCTTTGAACTTTAGTAATTTAGAATAGGGTAGGGCATTTTTTTATTTTGGGGGGCTTTGTTATTTTATTAGGGGGCTTAGAGTAGGTGTAATTAGTTTAAAATTGTTGTAATATATTTCTAATGTTTGTAAATATTTTATTATTTTTTGTAACTTAGTTCTTTTTTATTTTTTGTACTTTAGTTAGTTTATTTCATTGTATTTATTTGAAGGAATTGTATTTAATTTATTTATTGATAGTGTAGTGTTAGGTTTAATTGTAGATAATTATAGGTATTTTATTTAATTCATTTATTGATAGTGTAGTGTTAGGTTTAATTGTAACTTAGGTTAGGATTTATTTTACAGGTAATTTTGTAATTATTTTAACTATTTTAGCTATTAAATAGTTCTTAACTATTTAATAGCTATTGTACCTGGTTAAAATAAATACAAAGTTACCTGTAAAATAAATATTAATCCTAAAATAGCTATAATATAATTATAATTTATATTGTAGCTATATTAGGATTTATTTTACAGGTAAGTATTTATCTTTAAATAGGAATAATTTATTTAATAAGAGTTAATTAATTTCGTTAGATTAAAATTATATTTAACTTAGGGGGGTGTTAGGGTTAGACTTAGCTTTAGGGGTTAATACATTTATTAGAATAGCGGTGAGCTCCAGTCGGCAGATTAGGGGTTAATAATTGAAGTTAGGTGTCGGCGATGTTAGGGAGGGCAGATTAGGGTTTAATACTATTTATTATAGGGTTAGTGAGGCGGATTAGGGGTTAATAACTTTATAATAATAGCGGTGCGGTCCGCTCGGCAGATTAGGGGTTAATACTATTTATTATAGGGTTAGTGAGGCGGATTAGGGGTTAATAACTTTATAATAATAGCGGTGCGGTCCGCTCGGCAGATTAGGGGTTAATAAGTGTAGGCAGGTGGAGGCGACGTTGTGGGGGTAAGATTAGGGGTTAATAAATATAATATAGGGGTCGGCGGTGTTAGGGGCAGCAGATTAGGGGTACATAGGGATAATGTAAGTAGCGGCGGTTTACGGAGCGGCAGATTAGGGGTTAAAAATAATATACAGGGGTCAGCGATAGCGGGGGCGGCAGAATATGGGTTAATAAGTGTAAGGTTAGGGGTGTTTAGACTACATGTTAGAGTGTTAGGTGCAGACGTAGGAAGTGTTCCCCCATAGGAAACAATGGGGCTGCGTTAGGAGCTGAACGCTGATTTTTTGCAGGTGTTAGGTTTTTTTTCAGCTCAAACAGCCCCATTGTTTCCTATGGGGGAATCGTGCACGAGCACGTTTTTGAGGCTGGCCGCGTCCGTAAGCAACTCTGGTATCGAGAGTTGAAGTTGCGTTAAATATGCTCTACGCTCCTTTTTTGGAGCCTAACGCAGCCATTCTGTGGACTCTCAATACCAGAGTTATTTTAAAGGTGCGGCCAGAAAAAAGCCAGCGTTAGCTACGCGGGTCGTTACCGACAAAACTCTAAATCTAGCCGTAAGAGAGGTACCTCACAACTCTTAGGGACGGTCCCTTTTATAACATAATCTGTGTGTTTTTTACAACAATCTGGCAAATGTTAGATAATCAGGTCCTAAGGGGCCTATTTATCAAACCGTCAACTTACTTGCATTCGATGGCACCAATACGCTCGCCTAAGATCGCCTAACATCGCTGCCGTGGACCTGAAAACGCTCTCCTTATTTAACAAAAAAAGCTGCCAAAAAGCCAAGCACCAAGTAAGGGGCGATGAGCAGCGGATTGTTGTTAACTAACAGTCATCAATCTCGCTGCTCTTCGGCTTTTTCCCAGCTTTATTTGTATACTTTCACTAAACACCGCCACTATTCTAAACTGTTTAACCCCTATCCCGCCGCTCCCGGACCCCGCCGCAACTAAATAAACTTATTAACCCCTAAACCGCCGCTCCCGGAGCCCACCGCTACTCTAATAAACTTATTAACCCCTAAACCGCCGCTCCCGGAGCCCACTGCCACCTACATTATACTTATTAACCCCTAATCTGCCGCCCCCTACATCGCCATCACCTACATAAAGTTATTAACCGCTATCCTGCCGCTCCCGGAGCCCACCGCAACTGAATAAATGTATTAACCCCTAAACCGCCAGCCCCCTACATTGCCATAAACTAAATTAACCTATTAATCCCTAAACCTAACAACCCGTTAACTTTATATTAAATATTAACTCATTCCTATCTTATAATAAATTTAAACTTACCTTTAGATTTAAATTAAACTATATTAAACTAATAATTAACCTACCCTAACTGTTATAATAAAATTACATTAAACTATATTAAATTAATAATTAACCTACCCTAACTGTTATAATAAAATTACATTAAACTATATTAAATTAATAATTAACCTACCCTAACTGTTATAATAAAATTACATTAAACTATATTAAATTAATAATTAATCTAACCTAACTTTTATACTAAAATAACATAAAACTACAAATTAAAATAAGTTACAAAAAACTAAGTTACAAAAAATAACAAACACTAAGTTACACAAAAAAATAAACACTAAGTTACAAAAAATAAAAAAGAAATTATCAAATCTTTAAACTAATTACACCTAATCTAAGGGCCCTATGAAAATAAAAAAGCCCCCCCCCCAAATAGAAAACCCCTAACCTACAATAAACTACAAATAGCCCTTAAAAGGGCCTTTTGCGGAGCATTGCCCCAAAGAAATCAGCTCTTTTACCTGTAAAAAAAAAATCCAAACAACCCCCCCAATAGTAAAACTCACCACCCACACAACCAAACCCCCAAATAAAAAGCTATCTAAAAAAACCTAAGCTCCCTATTGCCCTAAAAAGGGCATTTGGATGGGCATTGCCCTTAAAGGGGCATTTAGCTCTTTTGCAGGCCCAAGTCCTAATCTAAAACTAAAACCCACCCAATAAACCCTTAAAAGAAATCCTAACACTAACCCCAGAAGATTTACTTACAGTTTTGAAGATCCGACATCCATCCTCCAAGAAGCCGGGAGAAGTCCTCATCGAAGCTGGCAGAAGTCTTCATCCAAGCGACCGAAGTCTTCATCCAAGCTGACTTCTCCCGGCTTCTTGGAGGATGGATGTCGGATCTTCAAAACTGTAAGTAAATCTTCTGGGGTTAGTGTTAGGATTTCTTTTAAGGGTTTATTGGGTGGGTTTTAGTTTTAGATTAGGACTTGGGCCTGCAAAAGAGCTAAATGCCATTTTAAGGGCAATGCCCACCCAAATGCCCTTTTCAGGGCAATGGGGAGCTTAGGTTTTTTAGATAGCTTTTTATTTGGGGGGTTGGTTGTGGGTGGTGGGGCTATTTGTAGTTTATTGTAGGTTAGGGTTTTTTTTATTTTGGGGGGCTTTTTTATTTTCATAGGGCCCTTAGATTAGGTGTAATTAGTTTAAAGCTTTAATAATTTCTTTTTTCTATTTTGTAACTTACGGCTAGATTACGAGTTTTTGTCAGTAAGGCTTGCGGTGCTAACGCTCCTTTTTTCCTCACCGATCACTTAAAACAATGCTGGTATTACAGGTTTTTTCAACCCGGTGTTAGCCTCTAAAAAGTGAGCGTAGAGCAAAATTTAGCTCCACATCTCACCTCAATACCAGCGTTGCTTACGGTAGTGGTAAGCTGGCTAAACGTGCTCATGCACGATTTCCCCATAGGAAACAATGGGGCAGATTCAGCTGAAAAAAAAAACTAACACCTGCAAAAAAGCAGCGTTCAGCTCCTAACGCAGCCCTATTGATTCCTATGGGGAAATAAAATTTATGTCTACACCTAACACCCTAACATGAACCCCGAGTCTAAACACCCCTAATCTTATTAACCCCTAATCTGCCACCCCCGACATCACAGACACCTGCATTATATTTTTAACCCCTAATCTGCCGCTCCGGACACCGTCGCAACCTACATTATCCCCATGAACCCCTAATCTTCCGCCCCCAACATCGCCGACACCTACATTATATTTATTAACCCCTAATATGACCCCCCCAATGTCGCCGCAACCTACCTACATTTATTAACCCCTAATCTGCCACCCCATCGTCGCTGCTACTATATTAAATTTATTAACCCCTAAACCTAAGTCTAAACCTAAGTCTAACCCTAACACCCCCTAACTTAAATATAATTTAAATAAAATTAAATAAAATTACTGCAATTAAATAAATTAATCCTATTTAAAAAAAAAATAATTACCTGTAAAATATTTACAATTTTTACAATTTTTTTAAACTAATTACACCTAATCTAATCCCCCTAATAAAATAAAAAAGCCCCCCAAAATAATAAAATTCCCTACCCTATACTAAATTACAAATAGCCCTTAAAAGGGCTTTTTGCGGGGCATTGCCCCAAAGTAATCAGCTCTTTTACCTGTAAAAAAAATTACAATACCCCAACATTAAAACCCACCACCCACACACCCAACCCTACTCTAAAACCCACCCAATCCCCCCTTAATAAAACCTAACACTAACCCCTTGAAGATCACCCTACCTTGAGACGTCTTCACCCAGCCGGGCACAAGTGGTCCTCAAGAGGGGCAGAAGTCTTTATCCGATCCAGGCAGAAGAGGACCTCCAGACGGGCAAAAGGCTTCACCCAGGCGGCATCTTCTATCTTCATCCATCCGGAGCGGAGCGGGTCTATCTTGAAGCCAGCCAATGCAGAGCATTCTCTTCTTCCGACAACTCCCGACGAATGAAGGTTCCTTTAAATGACGTCATCCAAGATGGCGTCCCTTGAATTCCGATTGGCTGATAGGATTCTATAAGCCAATCGGAATTAAGGTAGGATAAATTTAATTGTATTTAATTGTAGTTAGTTTAGGTAATTAATTTAATGATAGTGTAGTGTTAGGTGTAATTGTAATTTAGGTTAGGATTTATTTTACAGGTAAATTTATACTGATTTTAACTAGGAAGTTATTAAATAGTTAATAACTATTTAATAACTATTGTACCTAGTTAAAATAAATACAAACTTGCCTGTAAAATAAAAATAAACCATAAGATAGATACAAATGTAATTATTAGTTATATTGTAGCTATCTTATGGTTTATTTTACAGGTAAGTATTTAGTTTTAAATAGGTTTAATTTATTTAATTGTAGTAATTTGATTTAAATTATATTTAAGTTAGGGGGGTGTTGGACTTAGGTTTAGACTTAGGTTTAGGGGTTGATAAATTTAATATAGTAGCGGCGACGTTGGGGTGGCAGATTAGGGGTTAATAAATGTAGGTAGGTGTCGGCGATGTTAGGGACGGCAGATTAGGGGTTAATAAAATGTAACTAGTGTTTGCAAGTCGGGAGTGCGGCTTAGTGGTTAATATATTTATTACAGTTGCGGCGATGTCCGGTCAGCAGATTAGGGGTTAAAAACTTTATTTAAGTGTTTCCGATATGGGGGGGGGGCTCGGTTTAGGGGTTAATAGGTAGTTTATGGGTGTTAGTGTACTTTTTAGCACTTAAGTTAAGAGTTTTATGTTACGGCGTTAGCCCATAAAACTCTTAACTACTGACTTTTAAATGCGGTAACAGTCTTGACAGGAGAGGGTCTACCGATCACTTCTTCCAAGACTCATAATACCGGCGTTAGGAAAATCCCATTGAAAAGATAGGATATGCAATTTACATAAGGGGATTTGCGGTAAGCTCGAGTTGCGGAAGAAAAGTGAGCGGTACACCTGTACCTGCCAGACTCGTAATACCAGCAGGCATTAAAAAGCAGCATTGGGACCCCTCAACGCTGCTTTTTAAGGCTAACGCAAGACTCGTAATCTAGGCGTTAGTATTTATTTTTTTGTGTAACTTAGTGTTTGTTATTTTTTGTAACTTAGTTAGTTTTTTGGAGCTTTGTAATTTTTTAGTATAGAATTAAATTATTTGAGTAGGGTTAGGTGTTTAAATACATAATATATTTATTTTAATTTGTAGTTTTATGTTATTTTAGTATAAAAGTTAGGTTAGATTAATTATTAATTTAATATAGTTTAATGTAATTTTATCATAAATTTAGGGTAGGTTAATTAATAGTTTAATATAGTTTAATGTAATATTATTATAACAGTTAGAGTAGGTTAATTAATAGTTTAATATAGTTTAATTTATTTTTAGATAGAAATGAGTTAATATTTGATATAAAGTTAACGGGTTGTTAGGTTTAGGGATTAATAGGTTAATTTAGTTTATGGCGATGTGGGGGGCTGGCGGTTTAGCGGTTAATACATTTATTCAGTTGCGGTGGACTCCAGGACCGGCAGGATAAGGGTTAATAACTTTATGTAGGTGGCGGCGGTATAGGGGGTGGCAGATTAGGGGTTAATAAGTATAATATAGGTGGCGGTGGGCTCCGGGAACGGCGGTTTAGGGGTTAATAAGTTTAAAAATATGCAAGAGTTGCCGCTTGGGTAAAAGAGTGGAAGCTTTATTCAATCAATAAATCCTTATTGCTAACGTGCAGTATACTTTAAATAGAATAAATCATCACAGAATTAGGCCAGTCTGACGCTTTTCGGCTCTTATGCCTTATTCATAGACTACATTTGCTCAATCTTCTTGTGAGGCTTTAAAATGCCCCCTCACAATCTCATTGGTTGCCTACTGCTGTGAATTTCTATTCTCCTCCCTCCTACTTGTCTATCATTGGTTGGTATATGTCTCCACCAACACACCTCCTGACACATTCCCCTTCCCAATCTCATCTGAACAACAGCTGAGTATCTCAGCTGTGTGTTAACTCTTTGCACTCAATTTATTAAGTTGCCTCTTGCATCCAGAATGCTGCATAAAGCAATAATTATTGACTATCTTCGGGACAAATACTGCGTAGTAGGCTATAGAAACCACTCTATTTACTGAGCTGCACCTTTATTGATCTGTGCGAAAAGTTTGTGTCATACCTTAATAGCAATGAAGTAGGCCTGTCCTTCACTTCTTGTTTTGATAAAAATCAGGTGGACTACCTGGATATAACATTAATTGGTGATGTCATTGCCAGTGGGGTCAAAACTAAACTTTATACAAAACCCATCTCAGCTAACTCTCTAATCCATGCAAGGAGTAGCCATCCACACCATTTGCATTATGGTGTGGCAAAAGGTCAACTAATCAGAGCAAAACGTAATTGTACAGAAGACTGATTATGTGACCGAAAGTACAAAATTGGTTCAGAAACTGAGAGAGAGGGGCTATCCGGAGGGCCCAATAAATAAAGCTTCAAAGGAAGTCAATGGCATACAAAGCCCAAACCCCCCAAACAAAAAGACAAAAGTGAAATCACATTTGTAACGACTTACACCAGTCAGTTTAATGAAATCTGCAATATTATCAAAAAGAATTTGCGAATACTAAGAGGAGATGATGTATTGAAAAATGTGGTTGATAAGGGATGTAGATTTGTCTCAAGAAGGAATGTCACAATTGGCAACATGATATCACCCAGTATGTTGAAAAAACCTAAGAAGGAAAGTAGCTGGCTAAGTTGTAAAGGGCACTATAGATGTGGCACAGGGAGTTGCACGGCTTGTAAATATACAACAGTCAGTAAGGTATTTCAATCCTCAAAGACGCATAAAGTTTATGAATGTCAAAAGTGTACAAACTGTAGAACTGAATATGCAGTGTATTTGGTGACATGCCAGCAGTGCAGATTACAGTACGTAGGGTGCACCTCTAGGGAGGTACGAGCGAGAATTAGGGAGCACCTTAACAACAATGATAAAGAGAGGACCCCTACTGGGGTGGCTAAACATTTTTTAAGTGTCCATCAGGGAGATGTTAGTCCCCTCAAATGGACCGTAATAGATGTGATAGACAAAAAACCCAGAGGAGGTAATATGACAAATGAATTGTTCCGTAGAGAGGCATACTGGATTTTCACCTTGAGTACACGCAGACCAGCAGGTCTCAATATTAAAGATGATGTAATAAATTTCTGGCAATAATCATATTGGACATGGATACAGGCACGTACCTGACCACAGTATAATAATTATCATAAGCTAAACACTGATATATATACTTCGATATGTGGTGGGTTGCTTCTGGTTCCATGACCAATTAAAATCAAAACATGAATAATTTTGTACGAAAACATGATGTCCATTTACACTTAAGAAAATCATTACCTAATATAAGTGTTAATAAGCACTCTAACAATTGCTAATATTCGGGACAGAACTGTGAGTAGGCATTGAGTAACCAAATTAAATTTGCACAGATCAATAAAGGTGCAGCTCAGTAAATAGAGTGGTTTCTATAGCCTACTACGCAGTATTTGTCCCGAAGATAGTCAATAATTATTGCTTTATGCAGCATTCTGGATGCAAGAGGCAACTTAATAAATTGAGTGCAAAGAGTTAACACACAGCTGAGATACTCAGCTGTTGTTCAGATGAGATCGGGAAGGGGAATGTGTCAGGAGGTGTGTTGGTGGAGACATATACCAACCAATGATAGACAAGTAGGAGGGAGGAGAATAGAAATTCACAGCAGTAGGCAACCAATGAGATTGTGAGGGGGCATTTTAAAGCCTCACAGGAAGATTGAGCAAATGTAGTCTATGAATAAGGCATAAGAGCCGGAACGCGTCAGACTGGCCTAATTCTGTGATGATTTATTCTATTTAAAGTATACTGCACGTTAGCAATAAGGATTTGTTGATTGAATAAAGCTTTCACTCTTTTACCCAAGCGGCAACTCTTGCATATTTTTGAAAATTTCTGCCAAGGAGAGGGCCTTTTGTGTGCTGCTACAGGGCGTTCGGCCCGGGTTTGCTCGAGGGAGCTACGGGCACTCACTTGCATTTTTTCTGCTGCCAAGACCGGTGTAAACTGACAGTTGCCTGGACGACTGTTCGCCGAGTCTGCCCCCCCATTGGTTAGGATTGGTCAAGAGGGAGTGACGTCAGATGCCAACAGAAGAATCCAGCAACCGCCACGGAGTGGAGGGACAGAGCGGAGAGATTCAACGGGAGGGGTAAGATGGATGAGACAAACAGAGGTGAGAGGAATTACCTTGATTTCTTTCAGTGACCGATAGCAGCACGGATACTCACAAGCCAGTGGAACAACCATTTGTCTATGTTAATAAGTTTATTTAGTTGCGGCAGGGTCCAGGAGTGGCGGGATAGGGGTTAATAACATTATGTAGGTGGCGACGGTGTAGGGGGCGGCAGATTAGGGGTGTTTAGACTCGGGGTACATGTTAGGGTGTTAGGTGTAAACATAACTTTTAATCTCCCATAGGAATCAATGGGATATCGGGCAGCAGCGAACATAAGCTTTCGCTGCTTTCAGACTCCCATTGATTCCTATGGCATCCACCGCCTCCTGGGCGGCGTATTGAAAACCAGGTACGCTGGGCCAGAATAGCTGCGAGTGTACCTGGTAGTTATTTGATAACTAGCAAAAGTAGTCAGATAATGCCGAATTTGCATTCGGAACATCTGTAATGACGTAAGCATCGATCTGTGTCGGACTGAGACCGGCAGATCGCATGTTACGTTACAAAATTCTACTTTTGCCGGTCTGTAGGGTTTGATAACTAAGGCAAATCAAGCTCTCCACAATTACGCTGCGGAATTCCAGCGTATTTGCGGTTGACAGCTTGATAAATAGGCCCCTAAGTAAGCTTAGACTCTGCATCTTTGCTGCCTGATAATGTTTCATATGGGCAGACGATTGCTTTGAGGGAAAAAAGCAGTGCTGAACTGCTTTATAATATGACAATAGGGACAAGTTGCCACAATATGTAAAGCAGAGGATGTGCCCTGGCTCTATTTAAATGCACATTGTGAGACCAATACATTGGTGCACACTGTCCATAAGGGGTGGCAAATGCACAACCAGAATTTTGCTTTTTATACATAAGCACCAGTGTTAGTTAAATGGGGGTGGATGGCAACCCCCTTAATCTGTTAAATTACACCCCTATGATGAAAATGGATTAAATAGCCCTTCCATGTAGCTGTTTCTTCCCCGCTAGCCACATCCCCTAGCCACCTACACTCACACATAACTGCAGTTATATAAAGTATATTCCTGTGCTGAAAGAAAAACTGTTTTTGTTTCTCTCTACCTGTGGAGCTGGTTTCATGCAAAACTATGTTAAATATGTTCAAATGATATTGTTTCATACCGTGGTAGAAATGTTTGGAGTTTAAAATATCTTAAGATGTTCACAAATAAGACAGAACTGTATGTAATGTTTCTTATCTATTATTTGTACAATGTATTTGTTATTGTACAATTTGGTGCACAACTTTTTTTCTTTGATTGGTTTGAGTCATTAAAATTTGAATTACACACTTAAAATAAAAATAAATGCCAGTTCGAAAGGTGTAGGAGCAATAAATTTGGTTAGTCCAAAAGATTCGGTTCAGAATTTTTGACCGATTAGCGTTGTCAGAATTTTGTTCGCGGTTGGGTCTGGTACAGCCGAATATTTAGATAAGAAATATTTGGATAAGTATTTTGTTTGAAGCAAAAAAAAAAAAATCAACATCTCAATGATACTGCTAGAAAATGCTAACAATTGAAAGATTCAATGCTAACTGGGACACAAAAACAACAGCAATTTGATCAATTGTTACAAAGAGAATTCAAATGATTTGATAATTGCAGTAATTAATTATTCACTAATACTACTTTTTCCCAGCACTCTATAGTCTCCCCCACCTTCTATCCTTTCACTTCTCACTACTGTAACCTTTTCATACAAACTTATTTTTTTTCAACTCTCTCAATTTTTTTCAAATTCCTCATGCTAAAACACCAAAATTCCTCACTTTCTTACACACTTGCTCCATAACAAGCTCGTAGTTTGTTGTCCTTGATGTCCATGACAGAGCAGAAAGTGCAGGAAATGCAGCACCAGCAGGAAGCAGAGTTACTGAAATAGGTAGACCTCTGATTACAGTACATAATGCTCAAAAATACACCTCCAAGGGGGGAGGACAAATATGTGTTTGTTTAGAGCCAATGAGACACACTGGCCAGCAGTTCACTGAAGATTTGGAATTGACAGATGATTAGGTTTACCAGATGTCCCAGTTTGTCTGGGATTGCCCCTGTTTGGAGGCGCTGCCCCAGTGTTCCACCCGGTTGTTCATTCTGTCTCAGTAGGGTTGCCACCTCCGGGTTTCAGACCGCCTGAAACCCGGACATATTATTCAAAATGACCTGACTGTGAGTCTGTGGCTGTGGCTCTCCAGCATAGTTGGATGCTGATACTTTGTTACATACAGCCCTGCTTAGCTTAACGTTCGTGTCCTTCAAACTTCACATTTAGTAATACAGTCTGAGTGAGCAGCACAGGGTTTTTTAATTTTGTAGTACTACTTTGTATATTTTTCTAGTAATTTAACACCCCCTGAACCCTGGTGACTTCACCGGTGATACACGTTTATGGAATCATGTGGGTAAGACCAGGAAGTGCAGACAGGCATAATTTTTGGCGTGGATCTTGCTTTACTTGATGCAGGATAGCATTTTGGCTGTAATCTTCTTGCATTATGGTATAGATTAGTCTCTTAAACAGCTTTAGCAGGTATGTGTTTCTTTTTTACTTTCATTCAATGCTGTATTTATGCTTTATCAGTATCCAGTTCTGTTACTTAATTAGACACATAAAACAAATATTACACTGTAGATATTAACTTGTGTGCTGTATATGCTTTTCACTATTTTATGAAATTGGTAATTATGCTTGATGTTTGACATTATTTAGAATCTGAGATTTAGATAAATGATTTATTTGCTCATGTTTTGTATGGGTTGCTATGACAACGTAATGGTGACTTTTTCACCAGGGGTTGGTGTTATGATCTATTTAAACGGTGTGATTCACTTATTGTTTGAATGAGGAAGGGTAGAGTATCTACAAAACATTACTCACATAAAAGCTACTACTTTAAAAGGGCCGGTAATCACCAAGCCCCCTTGGCCACACCCCCATTAGCACCACATCAGGTGGTCCCAGTTTCACCTCTAAAAATTATGGTAAGCCTACAGATGATGACCACCAGAGACCAGAAAAGGAGAGGGGGCAGCAGCAGGCAGCAGAGTTACTGATTTAGGTCAGAGTTACAGAACTAGGTAGGCCTCCGGCACACAAACACCAAAAATACACCTCCAAGGGAGGAGGACAAACACATAACTAGAGTCCCTTGGACACAGCGGGTGATAGTTCACTACAGTTATTGACTTTAACTGATGATGAACACCACAGAGCAGAAAGGGCAGGAGCAAGAGTGGCAGCAGCACAAACATACACATATACACATATAAATACATATATACACATGTATACAAATATATACATATGTATAAATATTTTGGAGCCCTTTCCACTCAAATACCTTAAAAATTAAATAGTAATTGTTAATAAATCTTAATATTTTATTATATGTTTAACTCTGTATGTACTGTAAATATCTTACATCCCAATGTTCTTCTGTTCTTCACATAGGTGAAAATGCTCTATGTATTTTTAAATAGATATTCCTATATATAAATATATATATATATATGTATGTACCTATACCTCTAACCTATATATACATATTATAGCTATTTTTATATATATATATATATATATATATATATATATATATATATATATATATATATATATATATATATATATATATATATATATATATATATATATATATATATATATATATATAGGTGTAGATATATAGTTTGCAAAAATGCATTAGATAAATAGAAAAATAACATATTTACAAATAAATAGAATAATAAATAACAGAACAAGCGATAAGTGGTTTTTTTTCCAGTTTGCGTTCTCCTTTAAAGTTTATGGTGAGGAAAAGTTAACACAATTTCAATATCCTAAATCCTTAAAGGACCAGTAAATACAGTTTGATTTGCATAATCAACAAATGCATGATATAAAGAAAATGTGATAGCACTTAGGGGTCGATTTATGAAGCAGCGGATGCTGCCTCCGACACACCGGACAGCAGCGGTCATAAGGTGGCGGACAGCAATCAGCCCGATCAGATATGATCGGGTTGATTGACACCCTCTGCTAGTGGCTGATTGGCAGTGAATGTGCAGGGGGCGGCATTGCACAAGCATTTCACTAGAAATGCTTGTCCAATGATACATGCCAACAGCGTATGCTGACGGCATTTATCGATGTGCGGTGGACATGATCCGCTACAGCGGATCATGTCCGTCTGCACATTAGTAAATCAGACCCCAAATCCGAACTTCAAATGAGTAGTAGATTTCCACTCCTTCTGTATCATGTGACAGCCATCAACCAATCACAAATGCCTATACGTATATTTTGTGAATTCTTGCAAATGCTAAGTAGGAGCTGGTAACTCAAAAAGTTTAAATATAAAAAGACTGTGCACATTTTGGTAATGGAAGTAAATTGGAACATTGTTTAACATTGCTGATCTATCTGAATCATGAAAGTTTAATTTTGACTTGAGTGTCCCTTTAAGTTAGTGCGCGTTGGCTTTTGCATTTTACTTTCAACGTGTAATACACACTGTAACCTGTGTGCGTTAAAAGTTTACTTCTGGCGGTGTGTGTGCACGTGTGAAAGTGCTAAACAGTGCACCACTTTTAATCTGGCCCTATATGTGACAGTGATAGTATAATAATGACAGTGTAGGCAACTGGTGTGCACTGTGTGCAATATAGCCAGCCACTGAGTAATAATTGTTATTAATTATTGTTCTTATATATTTTATACCCCAAAAAAAAGGTATGATGCAGGGCCGGACTGGGACCAAAAATAGGCCCGGGCATTTTAAGGTAAAGCAGCCTACTAAAAATCCCACTGTTATATTAAAGAAAAATGCTAAAGGAAAAATGAAATGACCCATTGTTAAAATGTTTTATTTTAACCCAATTCTATTCTTTTACAATGGACTAGATTACAAGTGGAACTCAAAAATATTAACACTATTGTGCGTTAACATTGCTCAAATGCAATTAATAGCGCTTTTGTTTCTGTGCTCATATTATTTTGTCGGATGCCTCAGAGCAGACGGAAAGGTTATGGAACTTGATAAATAGGCCCCATTGGCTTCTTTGGCTTTTTTTTTTTTATCTTGCATTTACTTAAAGGGCCATGATACCCACATTTTTTCTTTCATGATTTAGAAAGAGAATGCATTTTTAAACATCTTTCTAATTTACTTCTATTATCTAATTTGTTTTATTCTCTTGATATTCTTTCCTGAAAAGCATATCTAGATATGCTCAGTAGCTGCTGATTGGTTGCTGCACATAGAAGCCTCATGTGATTGGATCACCCATGTGCATTGCTTTTTCTTCAAATAAGGATATCTAAAAAATGAAGCAAAATAAATATTAGAAGTAAATTGTAATGTTTTTTACATTTTTATGTTCTATCTGAATCATGAAAGAAAGATTTTGGGTTTAGTGGCCCTTTAAAGGTTCAGTCTTCATGTTAGCCAGGATAATAGTTGGCCAGTGATAGTCAAGATAATGTAATCAATGAGTAATTGATTACATTATCCTGGCTAACATGAAGACTGGACCTTTAAGTAAGTGCAAGTCAGATAAAAAAGTCAAAGAGTAAAATTTTATGAAAGGATTGCAGTAAAACAGAGCCAGGAATTACCATTAGAGCCTTCCTTAGATGTTTATTTACCCCTTCCTTGTCTGATGCATGGGATATCTGACCCCATAGAAACATTATATAAATGTTATTATATTAAATCTCATAAGTATATAAACCAGTCAGCTGAATCATAACATTTCTTATAATAAGCAGACCACATATAACATAACCAGTTAAGTGGCCAATTACCAGTACTGTGCCACTGGCAGAGGGAACGCATCCCTAATACAGCATGATATCCATTTAATTAAAATTATGGATTTTGTGCATAGTGAGGTATTAACATAAAAGCTGCTATACTCTGCAAACTCTACAATATCAAGAATTGTGTAACACATTGCCAGAAAGGGATGTAACCTCTTGACTGCAGTCTGCTTTAGACAATCTGGGGTTAAGCATTAGAAAGTGACTTACTGTATCCCGGCTGGGGTGCACCACATCCGGACTCTGAGTAGTCCAGGGCTCAGGGCTGGTACAGGGAAAGCAGAGGGAGGTTGCTCCCCTCATAAAGGAGGCTGCATACTGAGCCGAGGCTCACACTGAGCAGCAGGAAGGAGCTGATGATTGTGCAGCCGCACCGGCCAGCAGGCCCGGCACCGCACCGCACCATGCTTGGCCCACATTATCATTACAAGACAGAACAGACAGAGACATGTGGAAATAATTCAAAGCAGTCGGTGTGTGCGGTAAAGGTAGGCGGGGCTAACGTAACCGGCGGCCACACTGTTAGCATCTTCAAACAAGACGAGGTTCATTGCTGGAATAAGCACATTGTAGCTGTCCAAAGTCTCCAAAAGTGTCCTCTTTAGCAGCCATGTCCCATCTTTTTACTGACATGTATGAAGGACAGGTGTGGCAAAATATGAGAGGGGCTGGCGCTGTAACAGTACTTGATACTCTACACCCTTGTAAATAATAAACCAAAAATACATACTGAAACTGGAATAATACTGTTCAATGATTCTGCCAGAAAATTGTATGTATACAGAGGAATCCAAAAATATACTATAGTAATGGAGGCTATTATCAGCACAATCTACTTTTATTAACTAGACCACATAACCAAACAAAAAGTACCACAGCTGAATAATAGCTCGGCCAGCACCGCACCGCTGTATGCTTGGCCCACAGACATGTCACTACAAGACAGACAGAGACATGTGGAAAACAGCCAGTCAGTGTATGCGATAAAGGTGAGCGGGGCTAAGTTAACCGGTGGCCAACCGGGCATTTGCCCGGTATGCCCTATGGTCAGTCCGGCCTGGTATGATGTGTAACTACTATGGTGCTGTAGAGAGCCTGTAGCAAACGTCCAGATACCCACAGTGCCCCCACTGCAATAATAAATATAGATTTTATGATGAGGTCTACACCATACTATGATATATGTAATACTGCTAGTGACAGAATAGACAAAAGACTTGCACTGTGTGCAATATCACCAGCCAATGAGAATGATTATTATTCATTATTGTTGATGTTATATATTTTACATACAAAGAAAAAGTGATGCTACATAACTACTATAGCGTTGCAGTGAACCTGTAACAAACTCCCAGGTACTCACAGTGCCCCACTTCAATAATAAATATAGATTCAATTAGATGAGGGGTAAACAGTAAAAAAATGTATGTAATACTGACAGTATAGGCAATAGATGTGCACTGTGTGTAATATAGCCAGCCACTGAGAATAATAATTATTATTAATTATTGTTGTTGTTATATATTTTACACCCAATGAAAAAATTAATGCTACGTACTAACTACTATAGTGCTATAGAGTGCTGGTAGCAAACTGCCAGGTACCTATGGTGCCCGCACTTCAATTATAAAAAAAAATACTGTTTAAATTAAATGAGGGGTACTAGTAATATTTTATATATATATATATATATACAGTGGGACCTCGGTTTACAAACGACTCGGTATACGAAATTTCGGTTTACGAATTCAAAATCTTGAAAAAAATTGTCTCGGTTTAAGAATTTTTTTCGCAATACGAAACAAATGTTCCGGGTTTGCCCCTCGGTTTACGAATTTTTTTGCAATACGAAACAAGTGTCCCGGTTTGCCCCTGCATACTGAAGTGTGGGTAGCAGTTGAAGAGGTTTTGGAGCCATTTGCAGCAAGTTGTTGAGCCTTTTGGAGCCATTTGCAGCAAGTTGTTGAGCCCTTTGGAGCCATTTGCAGCAAGTTGTGGAGCCTTTTGGAGCCATTGGAGCCATTTGCAGCAGATTTTGGAGCCTTTTGGAGCCATTGGAGCCTTTTGCAGCAGGTTTTGTAGACTTTATTTGACTTTTTCTCTCACCTCCGGAACGCATTAATTGGTTTTCAATGCATTCCTATGGGAAACCGTGTTTCGGTTTACGAATTTTTCGCAATACGAAACGTCCCGGAGAACGAATTAAATTCGTAAACCGAGGTCCCACTGTATATATATATATATATCATATTATAAATATTTGCTAAATTTGCTAACTTTAGAAAACAAAAATTAAAACATATGCAGTAATGTCACTCACTGCAAGAAAAAAAACCTGAATCAGCAAACGGCTAGATTACGAGTCTTGCGTTAGCCTTAAAAAACAGCGTAAAGGGGTCCTAACGCTGCTTTTTAACGCCCGCTGGTATTACGAGTCAGGCAGGAAAGGGTCTACCACTTACTTTTTTTCCGCGATTTTAGCTTACCGCAAATCCCCTTACGTCAATTGCGTATCCTATCTTTTCAATGGGATTTGCCTAATGCCGGTATTACGATCGCCTAAAAAAGTGAGCGGTGGACCCTCTCCTGGCAAGACTCCTACCGCATATAAAAGTCAATAGTTAAGAGTTTTATGGGCTAACGCCGGAACATAAAGCTCTTAACTAAAGTGCTAAAAGTACACTAAACACTAAACTACCTATTAACCCCATAAACTGAGCCCCCCCCCCCACATCGGAAACACTTAAATAAAATGTTTAACCCCTAATCTGCCGACCGGACATCGCCGCCACTTTAATAAATGTATTAACCCCTAAACCGCCGCACTCCCGCTTTGCAAACACTAGTTAAATGTTATTAACCCCTAATATGCCGTCCCTAACATCGCCGACACCTACCTACATTTATTAACCCCTAATCTGCCAACCCCAATGTCGCCGCTACTATATTAAATTTATTAACCCCTAAACCTAAGTATAACCCTAACCCCCCTAACTTAAATTTAATTTAAATTAAATTAAATTAATTTACCATAATTAAAGAAATTAATCCTATTTAAAACTAAATACTTACCGATAAAATAAACCCTAAGATAGCTACAATATAACTAATTTTACAGGCAACTTTGTATTTATTTTAACTAGGTAGAATAGTTATTAAATAGTTATTAACTATTTAATAACTACCTAGCTAAAATAAGTACAAAAGTACCTGTAAAATAAACCCTAACCTAAGTTACAATTACACCTAACACTACACTACAATTAAACTAATTACCTAAACTACCTACAATTACAATTAAATTAAATAAAATAAATTACGAAAACAAACACTAAATTACAGAGAAAAAAAAGAATTACAAGAATTTTAAACTAATTACACCTAATCTAATCCCCCTAATAAATAAAAAAGCCCCCCAAAATAATAAAATTCTCTACCCTATACTAAATTACAAATAGCCCTTAAAAGGGCCTTTTGCGGGGCATTGCCCCAAAGTAATCAGCTCTTTCACCTGTAAAAAAAATACAATACCCCCCCAACATTAAAACCCACCACCCACACACCCAACCCTACTCTAAAACCCACCCAATCCCCCCTTAAAAAAACCTAACACTACCCCCTTGAAGATCACCCTACCTTGAGCCGTCTTCACCCAGCCGGACACAAGTGGTCCTCCAGAGGGTCCGAAGTCTTCATCCTATCCAGCCAGAAGAGGACATCCAGACCGGCAGAAGGCTTCATCCAGGCGGCATCTTCTATCTTCATCCTTCCGGAACGGAGCGGGTCCATCTTCAAGACATCCAACGCGGAGCATCCTCTTCATCCGACGGCCGACGTCTGAATAACTGGTCCTTTAAGTGACGTAATCCAAGATGGCGTCCCTTGAATTCCGATTGGCTGAATCCTATCAGCCAATCGGAATTAAGGTAGGATGCAATCAGCCAATAGGATTGACCTCGCATTCTATTGGCTGATTGGAACAGCCAATAGAATGCAAGCTCAAACCTATTGGCTGATTGGATCAGCCAGTCAGATTGAACTTCAGTCCTATTGGTTGATTGCATCAGCCAATAGGATTTTTCCTACCTTAATTCCGATTGGCTGATAGGATTCTATCAGCCAATCGGAATTCAAGGGACGCCATCTTGGACGATGTCACTTAAAGGACCAGTCATTCAGTTGTCGGCCGTCGGATGAAGAGGATGCTCCTCGTCGGATGTCTTGAAGATGGACCCACTCCGCTCCGGAAGGATGAAGATAGAAGATGCCGCCTGGATGAAGCCTTCTGCCGGTCTGGATGTCCTCTTCTGGCTGGATAGGATGAAGACTTCGGACCCTCTGGAGGACCACTTGTGCCCGGTTGGGTGAAGACGTCTCAAGGTAGGGTGATCTTCAAGGGGGTAGTGTTAGGTTTTTTTAAGCGGGGATTGGGTGGGTTTTAGAGTAGGGTTGGGTGTGTGGGTGGTGGGTTTTAATGTTGGGGGGGTATTGTATTTTTTTTTTACAGTTGAAAGAGTTGATTACTTTGGGGCAATGCCCCGCAAAAGGCCCTTTTAAGGGCTATTTGTAATTTAGTATAGGGTAGGGAATTGTATTATTTTGGGGGGCTTTTTTATTTTATTAGGGGGATTAGATTAGGTGTCATTAGTTTAAAATTCTTGGAATTCTTTTTTTTTCTGTAATTTTGTGTTGTTTTTTTTCTTGCAATTTAGTTTATTTAATTTAATTGTAATTAATTGTAGGTAGTTTAGGTAATTTGTTTAATTATAGTGTAGTGTTAGGTGTAATTGTAACTTAGGTTAGGGTTTATTTTACAGGTACTTTTGTATTTATTTTAACTAGGAAGTTATTAAATAGTTTATAACTATTTAATAACTATTTTACCTAGTTAAAATAAATACAAAGTTGCCTGTACAATAAATATAAATCCTAAGCTAGCCACAATGTAACTATTAGTTATATTGTAGCTATCTTAGGGTTTATTTCATAGGTAAGTATTTAGTTTTAAATATGAATAATTTATTTAATTGTAGTAAATTTATTTAGATTTATTTAAATTATATTTAAGTTAGAGGGGTGTTAGGGTTAGGGTTAGGGTTAGACTTAGGTTTAGGGGTTAATACATTTATTATAGTGGCGGCGACGTTGGCGGCAGCAGATTAGGGGTTAATAAATTTAATATAGTTGTGGGGATGTTGGGGGCAGATTAGGGGTTAATAACTAAAATGTAGGTGTCGGCGATGTTGGGGGCAGTAGATTAGGGGTTCATAAGTATAATGTAGGTGGCGGCGGTGTCCGAAACGGCAGAATAGGGGTTAATAATATAATGTAGGTGTCAGCGATAGCGGGGGCGGCAGATTAGGGGCTAATAAGTGTAAGATTAGGAGTGTTTAGACTCGGGGTTCATGTTAGGGTGTTAGGTGTATTTCCCCATAGGAAACAATGGGGCTGCGTTAGGAGCTGAACGCTGCTTTTTTGCAGGTGTTAGGTTTTTTTTCAGCCAGCTCAGCCCCATTGTTTCTTATGGGGAAATCGTGTATGAGCACGTTTTGCCAGTTTACCGCTATCGTTTTTTGCGGCTAACGCCAGGTTTAAAAAAACCTGTAATACCAGCGTTACTTTAGGTGAGCGGTGAGGTAAAACTGTGCGTTAGCAACGCACCCCTGTTACCGCAAAACTCATAATCTCGCCAAAAGTGTTAAATTAAAACTCCCCCCCAACAAAAGCAGGAGACTTAACAGTTCCAGCAATGCTCCCACTTCAATATAAATATGCAGCCAGTTTGATGCACCCACTGCAAGAAAAAAAAAGATTCTGCATATAAAAAGTTAAATTAAAACTTTTAATCCCCCCCCCAAACACACACACACACAAATACAAAGGCAGGATACCTACCAGTTCTAGCAATGCCCCCAATGTGCAGCCTGTGTGATGGCCTACACTGGCATTACATTAGCGTGTACTGGTATTGCAAAGTGGAGGGCAAATATTTTATGAAATGGATATGTAGCGCTCCACTTGTAATCTGTCCCTAATATATAATATTATTAAAGGGACAGTAGTTAAAACTGCACTTTTATCATTCAGATAGAGCATGCAATTTTAAACAACTTTCCAATTCACTTCAGTTATCAAATTTGCTTCATTCTCTTGTTTTTTATTATTGAAGAGTACATGTCTTACTGGCTGCAGTGTTTTGCAACATTATTTATAGCTTTGTTATACAATGTTACAAAACACTGCTAGCGTACTAAATACTCATGCACACTCCTGAGCTCTTATGAGCCTACCTAGTTTTACTCTTCAATAAAAGAAACCAAGAGAACAAAACAAATTTTATAACAAAAGTAAATTGGAAAATTGTTTAAAATTGCATGTTCTATCAGAATCAAGAAAGCTTAATTTTGACTTTACTGTTCCTTTAAAATATGTTTTTAATATAGTGATTATTCACAATTAAGACAGACTATATAAATCCAACAGCATACATTGCTTGACAACACTTAAATAATACTTAGTTATCAGTTGGTATCTTTTAGCAATAATGAATCATAGTAAACAAAATAACTATTGCAAGCTCATAAATGAAAGGTTAACTTTGTAAAAACAGAAATAAAAATAAATACTTGCACTGTATTGATTTTATTTCTTTTTAAGTTTCAGTGCAGTCAGAAAGTACAGCAAAAAACAAGGTCAATTCCCCTGAGGTCTGGTAACAGCTGATCAATCAAATAGGTAGACAGAAGGTCACAGCCAAGGCAAGGTCACTTCAAGCAGTGGTCTGGTGACAGCTGATAAATCCAAAGAGGTAAGCAAACTCAGGTCAGACTAGCAAGGGTTGACAAGAAGAAAAAAACAACAACAGAAAACTGAACGTAATTAGACTCAGGATACCCTAGATAAGACTACTTAATGGGTACATGAAGAGCTGTGAAATTACCTAAAATAGCATTGAAATGGCAGGAAAATAAAGTGGGTATTATGCATATATATATATATATATATATATATATATATATATATATATATATATATATATATATATATATATATATATATATGCATGCCACTACAGACACTTTTGCCCTCCATTTAAGAAGCTGCAAATGCAGCTTTAGAGCTGCTTCTTAAATGTATACACCAACTCTGAACTGGTGGTTCTCAATCCATCCTGGTTTGTCCACCTGGTGTGATTGACAACCGTGCCAGCAGGGGGCAGCATTGTACAAACAGTGGCCTGTGCAATGACAAATGCGGGCAGCATATTGTTGCCCGTTAGCAACAATTTCTGGTGGAAAGGGGCTGAGATGTCTGCCCTTGTCTGCACAGCCTTTGATAAATACATACAGAAAGAAAAGCAGTTTTCCAGAAATAAACAACAGCAGTAGCTTGTTCTATCTTGTTCTATGGCCTGGTTTCCATATGGGAGCAGCTTTTTAGACTAACTGTTCTTTTCAAAGAGGAAAACTTTCCTGAAGTATATCAGTCTGATCCGGCCTCACAAGGTCAGTCCAGCCCTGAAATACCAGACAATTCTCCTCTAAACAAGGGAAACAAGGGAAAGAAGTTATGAAGCAGCGGTATAAAGCCCACTGCTCCATAACTTGTCCGTCTGCTCTGAGGCAGCGGACAGAAATCAACCCAATCTAATTAGATCGGGTTGATTGACACCCCCTGCTAGCAGCCGATTGGTCCCGAATCTGCAGGGGGCGGCATTGCACCAGCAGTTCACAAGAACTGCTGGTGCAATGATAAATGCAGACAGCGTATGTTGTCGGCATTTATCGATGGGCAGCGATGTGCAGCGGACATGATGCGCTACTTCGTATCATGTCCGCTCGCACATTGTTAAATATGCCCCAATGGGTGCTTTCCAAAGAGGAAAATTTTCCTGAAGTATATCAGTCTGATCCCACCTCACAGGGTTAGTCCAGCCATGAAATTTCAGGCAATTCTTCTCTGAACAAGGAAAATAGCAACCCCAGACAATTGTTTTGCTTCCTTTGGTCCTTGTCAGTGAGATCCAGCCATATCCCTCTAAGCACATTGGGCAAGGAGTCCTTGTCTGGTTTCCCTCATCACTTAATGACTTGCTCTATAGCTTGTTCCTGAGAGTGTGCTTCTCTTTGTGTGTATTACGTCTCCCTAAAGGAAAAAAGGGGCAACCAGACGTGGACTCCTTACTCAGTAAGCTTAGAGGAATATGGCTACACCTCACTGATGAGTTCCCTTCTATCAAAAAGCTAACACACACATGAGACATAAACCCCATAGACAGAGTGATGCATACAAATTGACGATACTGGCGATTTTGACTTTCCTGTTTTTGTTATTATTTCTTTAATATATTTTCAACTTTACTGTTTCTTTAATATATTTTATATAACTTGATGGGCCTTTTGGTTCTTATCTACCTTCAAATGATGTTTAATTCAATATGAAAGATCTTAGCTGTAAAGAATCTTATGGGCCCTACAGCAGAAGGGAACCAAAATACTAAGAAATCCCATTTTTCTTCAGTTACCGATCTTTTATTGCAAACTATTGGCAATTAACAGAACACTGAAAAAGAAGACTCTGAAAAATAATCATAAAGTAATTATGTCCTGCAAAAAAACAGCAGATTTGAAAATCTAAACATTCTTGATCAACCTAGAGCCAGTGAAATAGTCCTCTTCTTGTATTCCCTTCATCAGTCATTCTTACTTTGAAACCAGGTTTCCAGGTTCTGCGTGAAACACTACTATTCTCTGATGATTTTGATGTGGTCATAGGTTCAACGTTCCATTCCATTTTCCTTGCTATCCTTATATTAGTAAAATGAGAATACAGTGGGTTTCTAGGAATATATCTGGCAAATAGCCTGATACTGGTTTTTGAATGAGTGCGTGGCAAATTACACTTTTGGGCCTGTAAAGAAGCACTCTTGTCTATCAATCAAATATTTGTTTCTTGGAGTAATCCTAGACACACAGCTGTTAGTTCTTTTTCTGTAAGATAGGAATGTTCCAAGCACCAGGCAGGCAATTAGGAAACTAACGGCTAGATTACGAGTTGTGTGTTAGGCTTAAAAAGCAGCGTTAAGAGGTCCTAACGCTGCTTTTTAACACCCGCTGGTATTACGAGTCTTGAAGGTACAAACTCACCGCTCACTTTTTTGGCCAGACTTGGAAATACTGAAAATCCACTGATGTAAATTGCGTATCCTATTTTTTCAATGCATATCGGCGGTATTACAAAAAGTGAGAGGTACACCCTCTCCTGTCAAGACTGGTACCGCATTTTAAAGTCAGTAGTTAAGAGTTTTACACTACAACGCCGTAGCATAAAACTCTTAACTAAAGTGCTAAAAAGTACACTAACACCCATAAACTACCTATTAACCCCTAAACCGAGGCCCTCCCACATCGCAAACACTTAAAAGAATTTTTTTAACCCCTATTCAGCTGAACCGGACATCCTCGCCACTATAATAAATATATTAACCCCTAAACCACCGCACTCCCGCCGCACAAACATTAGTTAAATATTATTAACCCCTAATCTGCCGTCCCTAACATCGCCGACACCTACCTACATTTATTAACCCCTAATCTGCCTCCCCAAACGTTGCCGCCACTATACTAAAGTTATTAACCCCTAAATCTAAGTCTAACCCTAACACCCCCTAACTTAAATATAATTTAGATAAATCTAAATAAATATTCCTATCATTAACTAAATACTTCCCTATAAAATAAACCCTAAGCTAGCTACAATATAACTAATAGTTACATTGTAGCTATTTTAGGATTTATTTTTATTTTACAGGCAAGTTTGTATTTATTTTAACTAGGTAGAATAGTTATTAATAGTTATTAACTATTTAATAACTACCTAGCTAAAATAAATACAAAAGTACCTGTAAAATAAAACCTAACCTAAGTCACAATTACACCTAACACTACACTATAATTAAATTAATTCCCTAAATTAAATACATAGAGTAGGGTTGATTGTGTGAGTGGTGGGTTTTAATGTTGGGGGGGGGGGGGATTTTAAGGGCTATTTATAATTTAGTGTAGGGTAGGGTTCTTTATTTTGGGGGGCTTTTTTATTTTGTTAGGGGGATTAGATTAGGTGTAATTAGTTTAAAAATCTTGTAATCTATTTATTATTTTCTGTAATTTAGTGTTTGTTTTTTTGGTACTTTAGCTAATTTTATTTAATTGTATTTAATTTAGGGAATTAATTTAATTATAGTGTAGTGTTACGTGTAATTGTAACTTAGGTTAGGCTTTATTTTACAGGTACTTTTGTATTTATTTTAGCTAGGTAGTTATTAATTAATTAGTAGTTATTAATTTAGTTAATGATAGGAATATTTATTTCAATTTATTTTAATTATATTTAAGTTAGGGGGTGTTAGGTTTAGGGTTAGACTTAGGTTTAGGGGTTAATAACTTTAATATAGTAGCGGCGACGTTGGGGGCGGCAGATTAGGGGTTAATAAATGTAGGTAGGTGGCGGCGATGTTAGGGCCGGCAGATTAGGAGTTAATAATATTTAACTAATGTTTGCGAGGCTGGAGTGCGGCCGTTTAGGGGTTAATAAGTGTAAGATTAGGGGTGTTTAGACTCGGAGTTCATGTTAGGGTGTTAGGTGTAGACATAAAATGTATTTCCCCATAGGAATCAATGGGGCTGCGTTAAGGAGTTTTACGCTGCTTTTTTGCAGATGTTAGACTTTTTTTCAGACGGCTCTCCCTGTTGATTCCTATGGGAAAATCATGCACGAGCACTTACAACCAGCTCACCACTGACTTAAGCAGCGCTGGTATTGGAGTGCGGTAAGGAGCAAAATTTTGCTCAACGCTCACTTCTTGTCTTTTAACAACGAGTTTCTGAAAACTCGTAATACCAGCGATGCAGGTAAGTGAGCGGTGAGGGAAAACTGCTTGTTAGCAGTGCACCACACAGCCTCTAACGCAAAACTCGTAATCTAGCCGTAAGTATCCATACGGGTGATGGTAGAAACGGGCATTTACGGGCATGCAATAAATTAGTGCTCAACTTGTAATCTAGCCCTATATTGGTAACATCTTTAGATCTATATTCAAAATAACTGAAATGTTTAGAAATTTAACTTACAACCAATCTTGGGCTTATATGAATTATTATCTGGACTCCTCATTGGATAATCAAATGTCATCTTTTAAATTATTTTGTAAATTCTATAGTAGCATAACATAGCATAGTAACATAGTAACATGGTAACATACATTGTAACATAGTAACATAGTAGATCAGGTTAAAAAAAAAAAGACTGAAGTCCATCACGTTCAACCTATATAAATTTAATATACTTACAAAAAAAGCTCCAGTTGAGCTTAAAGTAATCCCATTAAAAGGTGACCCATTTAACACAAGCAATCATATCCATGAATTCTATTTCTAGCCAGAAATGTATCCAAACCCTTTTTTTAAATGTATTTAAGGTATTGGCATTCACTGCCTCCTTTGGTAATGAGTTCCACTCATTCTGTAATCCCTTTATTTTAATATTGTTCATACAATTCCATTTATTTAAACTCCACCAAATTAAGTAATGTTAAATGCAATTGGCTGTGTACCCTATCTATGGTGAAATAAATAGAATTTGATTATTTTTTTAAGGGACTTCTGCATATTTTCCTGTACACTACATATTCAAAGCATTTGTTTAATGAAAATAAAGATGTCTGCTTTTTAAACTGCACGAATAAATAAATCAGCATTTATTTCTTACCCATGTATGGTTTGGTTCCAGCTAACGCTGTTGCTCTTTCACCGTCTTTGATTATTGTTGCAACATTAAAATCTGTTAGATGGGCATGTCCTGTGAAAAAGATGAAAAGAAATTCCAAGTAAAAAAACAAGTTGCATTTTTAAATATGCAAAAAAATCCAATTAGTTATTAAAAATTCACTAATTTAAGTCACAAGGTAATGTTATTGAAATGCAGATAAAACTGAATAGAAGCCAAGACTACAGAGAAAATGACAAATTATTCGATTAAAGTTTGCATCAAAGCATCTGAAGGCAGATGAAAAATGAAGGTGATATCACTCTATATTTTGCAGTACCGTGCAGCAGGGTTTCATTTTTATGCAAATGCATATAGATATTTAGCAATGTTATTTATAATGGCTTGCAGTTTTGATACAGCAACTGACTTTAGTTTAGTTTAAGAGAAAATAAGTCCTTTTTTTTTTTTTTTTAAATCTACAATCAAAGGGTAATTTTACATTCTTTGATGTATGTATACTCAATGTACTAATCCTAATTTGAAGGTGTGTAGCATTATAGAATTATTTTGTTGATATGTTGTAACAGTGCTATACATAAATACATAGTTGAATTCCGTTAAATCACTGCAAGGCCCTTTGGTTGAAAGTTGGGATGTTAAAAGGGAAGGCACATAAGTTAACTATATCTAAAAAGGAGAAGATTTTCTGATGTTGCTAAAACAAAGAGGTTAACATGATAACAAAAAAATGGTGAATTAATTGCTATATATTGTGTTCATGAAAGTGATATTAGTGATCCACATGTTTGTATTTTTTTTTTCAGGTAAAAGAGCCGATTACTCTGGGGCAATACCCCGCAAAAGATCCTTTTAAGGGCTATTGGTAGTTTAGTTTAGGCTAGGGTTTTTTTTTATTTGGGGGGGGGGCTTTTTTATTTTGATAGGGCTATTAGATTAGGTGTAATTAGTTTAAATATCTTGTAATTTGTTTATTATTTTCTGTAATTTAGCGTTTGTTTTTTTTGTACTTTAGCTAATTGTATTTAATTGATTTCATTGTTGTTAATTTAGTTAATTTATTTAATTATAGTGTAGTGTTACACTTAGGTTAGGTTTTATTTTACAGGTACTTTTGTATTTATTTTAGCTAGGTAGTTATTAAATAGTTAATAACTATTTAATAACTATTGTACCTAGTTAAAATAAATACAAACTTGCCTGTAAAATAATAATAAATCCTAAGCTAGATACAATGTAACTATTAGTTATATTGTACAAAGCTTAGGGTTTATTTTATAGGTAAGTATTTAGTTTTAAATAGGAATAATTTAGTTAATGATAGTAATTTTTATTTAGACTTGTTTAAATTATATTTAAGTTAGGGGGTGTTAGGGTTAGGGTTAGACTTAGATTTAGGGGTTATTACATTTAGTATAGTCGTGGCGCCGTTGGATGGCGGCAGATTAGGAGTTAATAAATGTAGGTAGGTGGCGTCGATGTTAAGGATGGCAGATTAGGGGTTAATAATATTTAGCTAATCTTTGCGAGGCAGGAGTGCTGCGGTTTAGGGGTTAAAATGTTTATTATAGTGTCAGCGACATTGGGGGCGGCATATTAGGGGTTAATAAGTGTAGGTAGGTGGCGGCGACATTGGGGGCGGCAGATTAGGGTTTAATAAATATAATGTAGGTGTCGGTGATGTTGGGGGCAGCAGACTAGGGGTTCATAAATATAATGTAGGTGGCAGCGGTGTCTGGAGCGGCAGATTATGGGTTAAAATTTTTATTATAGTGTTTGCGATGCGGGAGGGCCTCGGTTTAGGGGTTAATTGGTAGTTTATGGGTGATAGTATACTTTTTAGCACTTTAGTTATAAGTTTTATGCTACGGCGTTGTACCATAAAACTCTTAACTACTGACTTTTAAATGCGTTAGGACTCTTGACGGGGTAGGGTGTACCGTTCACTTTTTGGCCTCCCAGGACAGACTCATAATACCGGCGCTATGGAAGTCCTATAGAAAAAAGACTTTACAAAGTTTACGTAAGTCGTTTTGCGGTAAGGCCAAAGAAGTGTACGGTGACCCTAAACCTTCAAGACTCGTAATACCAGCCGGCGTAAAAAAGCAGCGTTAGGACCTCTTAACGCTGCTTTTTCAGCCTAACACACAACTCTAACTCTAATATAACCGTATGTTTCAATTTATCCAAAGCTATAAAAAGAAACTATATATGGAAATTCCAGTAAGTATAATTTAATTTTTTGTTACCTTGGTTCACCCTATAAACACTCATCAAGAAAATTGTCAAAGGAAAGATTTTTAGGATTGACAGTAGGGAAGAAAATTAATCAACACCAATAATTATGCTAAAACTGCAAATGCCAAGAAGGAAAGTTCCTAATAAATTTTGGCCTCATTAGTAGCATACACATTTAGTAACATGTAGTGTTTCTAAATGTGCTAGAAAGAAACGTCTGCTGTGTTAAAGCAGGTTGTCAGACACATGATTTGTTTTAGTTGCACAAAGGGAAAAAACAGCCCATGCTGAATGAACATTGTGATAAATGCTCATATTATATGAAAGTCTAATTTATAGTATGTGCTACATTTAACTTTTACACAATCTCTACAAAATATCCATGGTCTAAGAACTTCCATTAAATTCTCTACTTAACTTCTTAACTTAGACCATTAGCATAAATCTAAATAAAGCTAAGAGTTCCTCTAGTAATTCTTTTTCTTTGTTTAAACTAGAAAGAATATAGAATATAGGATTTAGAAATTAATTTAGAAAATAAAAGACTGACCCAAGACCTACCTTGTTCAGACAGAAAATCGGAAAATGTAATGGCATGATAAGGTCTGTACTCAACATCTCTTATAACTAATGTTAATAAAAAAATATAGTTCTGTGTGAAAGATCTAGAGGAATTATTTCATATATTACCTAAAAAGAATAGATGACTAAGGATTCTAGGGTCAAAGGTAAATTCTTTTGATGAACTAAGGTAATACAAATATGAACTAATGTCTTTGAGAAATGCTAAGCCAGCTATTTCCAGCATCCCTCAGTACCTCCACATATAGGGCTCGATTTATCAAAGTCTGGCGGACATGATACGCTGTAGCATATCATGTCCGCCAGACATCGCTGAATGCTGACAGCATACACTCTCTGCATTTAACATTGCACAAGCAGTTCTAGTGAACCCCTTGAATTGATGTCCGCAGCCTCAGAGCAGGCGGACGAGTTAAGGAGAAGAGGTCTTAAGACCGCTGCTTTATAACTGCTATTTCCGGTGAGCCTGAAGGCTCGTGCAAAAACAGGGGCATCAGTGGCCATTCGGCCCTTGATAAATCGGCCCCATAATATTAAAATACAATTTCTATCGAGTTGATTGAAATATCTTTACTTCTGTATTTTACAGGAAATGTAAAAAAGTATAAAAAATAATATTTGGCCTATTTAAGTCCACTATTTTAGTAACAATAATTTGTCACCAGGCCTATTGACTGAGATCGTTAAATCATGATCTTGGTACAAGAGGAAACCTGCAATATATGGAATATATTGACACCGCCCTAGTGAACAGATTCATATAGCAAGTCTTAAGAGATGCAGCAGAAAAGCAATGGCCCAGATTACGAGTTTTGCGTTAGAGGCTGTGCGGTGCTAACGAGCAGTTTTCCCTCACCGCTCACTTTCCAGAAACCCGTCGTTAAAAGGCAAGAAGTGAGCGTTGAGCAAAATTTTGCTCATTACCGCACTCCAATACCAGCGCTGCTTAAGTCAGCGGTGAGCTGGTGTAACATGCGTGATTTCCCCATAGGAATCAACAGGGAGAGCCGGCTGAAAAAAAGTCTAACACCTGCAAAAAAGCAGTGTAAAGCTCCTTAACGCAGCCCCATTGATTCCTATGGGGAAATACATTTTATGTCTACACCTAAAACCCTTACATGAACCCCGAGTCTAAACACCCCTAATCTTACACTTATTAACCCCTAATCTGCCACCCCGACATCACCGACACCTACATTATACTTATGAATCCCTAATCTGCTGCCCCCAACATCGCCGAACCCTACATTATATTTATTAACTATTTAATAACTACCTAGCTAAAATAAATACAAAAGTACCTGTAAAATAAAACCTAACCTAAGTTACGCTAACACCTAACACTACACTATAATTAAATAAATTAACTAAATTAACAACAATGAAATCAATTAAATACAATTAGCTAAAGTACAAAAAAAACAAACGCTAAATTACAGAAAATAATAAACAAATTACAAGATATTTAAACTAATTACACCTAATCTAATAGCCCTATCAAAATAAACCCCCCCCCCCAAAAAATAAAAAAACCCCTAGCCTAAACTAAACTACCAATAGCCCTTAAAAGGGCCATTTGCGGGGCATTGCCCCAAAGTAATCAGCTGTTTTACCTGTAACAAAAAATACAAACAACCCCCCCAACAGTAAAACCCACCACCCACACAACCAACCCCCCAAATAAAATACTATCTAAAAAAACCTAAGCTCCCCATTGCCCTGAAAAGGGCATTTGTATGGACATTGCCCTTAAAAGGGCAGTTAGCTCTTTTGCAAGCCCAAACCCCTAATATAAAAAATAAACCCACCCAATACACCCTTAAAAAAACCTAACGCTCTTTTGCCGCCCAAAGTCCCTAACCTAAAAATAAAACCCACCCAATACACCCTTAAAAAAAACTAACACTAACCCCCTGAAGATCGACTTACCGGGAGACGTCTTCATCCAAGCCGGGTGAAGTGGTCCTCCAGACGGGCAGAAGTCTTTATCCAAGCCGGGCAGAAGTGGTCCTCCAGATGGGCAGAAGTCTTCATCCATCCGGCATGGAGCGGGTCCATCTTCAAGACATCCGACATGGAGCATACTCTTCATCCGACGACTAACACAGAATGAAGGTACCTTTAAGTGACCTCATCCAAGATGGTTTCATTTAGATTCCGATTGGATAATAGAATTCTATCCAATCAGCCAATAGGATTGAGTTTGCATTCTATTGGCTGTTCCAATCAGCCAATAGAATGGGAGCTCAATCATATTGGCTGATAGGATCAGCCAATAGGATTGAACTTCAGTCCTATTGGCTGATTGCATCAGCCAATAGGATTTTTTCTACCTTAATTCCGATTGGCTGATAGAATTCTATCAGCCAATCGGAATCTAAGGGATGCCATCTTGGATGACGTCACTTAAAGGTACCTTCATTCTGTGCTAGTCGTCGGATGAAGAGGATGCTCTGCGTCGGATGTCTTGATGATGGACCCGCTCCGTGCCGGATGGATGAAGATAGAAGTTGCCATCTGGATGAAGACTTCTGCCCGTCTGGAGGACCACTTCTGCCCGGCTTGGATGAAGACTTCTGCCCGTCTGGAGGACCATTTCGCCCCGGCTTGGATGAAGACGTCTCCCGGTAAGTCGATCTTCAGGGACTTAGTGTTAGTTTTTTTTTTTGGGTGTATTGGGTGGGTTTTATTTTTAGGTTAGGGACTTTGGGCGGCAAAAGAGCTAACTGCCCATTTAAGGGCAAAGCCCATCCAAATGCCCTTTTCAGGGCAATGGGGAGCTTAGTTTTTTTTAGATAAGTTTTTATTTGGGGGGTTGTGTGGATGGTGGGTTTTACTGTTGGGGGGGTTGTTTGTATTTTTTTTTACAGGTAAAAGAGTTTATTACTTTGGGGCAATGCCCCGCAAAAGGCCCTTTTAAGGGCTATTGGTAGTTTAGTTTAGACTGGGGGGGGTTATTTTTTTTGGGGGGGGGGGGTATTTTAATAGGGCTAGTAGATTAGGTGTAATTAGTTTAAATTTCTGTAATTTGTTTATTATTTTCTGTAATTTAGTGTTTTTTTTGTACTTTAGCTAATTTAATTTAATTTAGGTAATTGTATGTAATTTACTTAATTGTATTTAATTTAGTTAATTTATTTAATTATAGTGTAGTGTTAGGTATTAGTGTAACTTAGTTTAGGTTTAATTTTACAGGTATTTTTGTATTTATTTTAGCTAGGTAGTTATTAAGTAGTTAATAACTATTTAATAACTATTCTACCTAGTTAAAATAAATACAAACTTGCCTGTAAAATAAAAATAAATCCTAAGCTAGCTACAATGTAACTATTAGTTATATTGTAGCTATCTTAGGGTGTATTTTACAAGTAAGTATTTAGTTTAAAATAGGAATAATTTAGTTAATGATGGGAATTTTTAGTTAGATTTCTTTTAATTATATTTAAGTTAGGGGGTATTAAGGTTAGACTTAGATTTAGGGGTTAATAACTTTAATATTGGGGGCGGCAGAATAGGGGTTAATATATTTATATTAGTGGCGGCAATGTCCGGTTTGGCAGATTAGGGGTTAAAAAAAATATTTTAGTGTTTGCGATGTGGGAGGGCCTCAGTTTAGGGGTTAATAGGGAGTCCCAAGACTAAGCAAACCTCATACATTTTTTACTTTTAGGTATTATAACGTTTCATTAATAATTAATAAACAGTAGAACGTGGTGCAAACACACTTGTCATTACGTTATATAAGAGGAATAGGAGGTGATAAAGGATAAGAAACAGATATGATATATCATCAAAGAGTGTTCCTTTGCTCTCTTTTCTCTCAATAAAATGGTTAGTATACTCCATATTGCTGAGAGAGAGACAATGTTAAAGATAAAGAACATAGTTATTTATAAGGCATAATACTAATAATTGCGGTTATTCACAAGGGAACCGCGCATTAAGTATCTGGTCCAATCATAAAGAACCAGGATACTATACAGTAAGGGGGGGGGAGGTGGTAAAGTGAAGTATCATACGAAAAAGATTTATCCTAGGAACCAAAAGGCTCATTGTGTGTCAGGGAGGAGTTACTTAAATAAATGTAGGAGGAGTAGATAAACTGTAGTAACACTGGGCACTATCATCGTAGTTATAGTCACATGAACATGTTGGTTAAATATAGGAGGACAAGAGTGAGCCGAGTCCATCCGCTAGCAGGGAGATTATATGCAACAGAACTATGGGGACAAAAGGCCTTAAGGATTGTAAACATTATACTTTCACATACTCTCACGCCCAGCTTTAAGTGATATAAGACATATAGGTCGAGCTATAAAAAGGCATAAATTGCCACAACTGGTGCATTCCAATGAGACCATATAAAGTGGACAATATTGAATATTAAATAATTGGACCTTCGGTGTTAGCATGTAGAAGACAATATTGTATAATTAAATCCTGCACCTGGGCACGGGCCCTATGCCCATCAGCAGGTAGACCAATTAAATTATAAGTTAGATAGGTCCTAATGATACATTATTCTACGTCTCCAGTATGTCTATCTTAACGGTCCTTTTTAAGGCTATCTATGAATGTGGAATAGTACATGTAAATACTGAAGCAACTACCATAAGGGCCAAGATTAGATCCAAGCTTATAACATGGCTTGTGATACGTCCAGCTAGTATGTATTATAGAGACCCCTGGAGACCCTTCAACATAAAATATAGGTTGAAGATATGTGGGGAACCCAAGGATATCAACTCCAGAGTTACAAAAGTAATATAGTGGGGTGAACAATAAAAACACATACTTTAGCTGTATATGAGTTGGAAACAAACCAATACTCCCCTCCAGCGGTAGAATAAAGCAATTGTATCTCATATAAAGGGACAGTAAATTTAAAGCTCTATTATACAAAGTGGCTTGTAGTCATGTAGATAAATCAACTAATATAGGTTTAAACAGCTTATAAAGTAACAGATATGTAAGTATCTAAACCATATATCCCTCCAGTTCCCCACACAGCAGATGACCATAAGTCCCCATGTTACATCATTGATTGGCATATACATATGGAAAGGTAAATATTGGCTATAGCAATCCCCAACCACTAGTCATATGAAGAAAACAAAGTAACATAGCAATCCTTTAAAGGAACAGAAGCTTTCCACCTCTAAGGAGGAGGTCAAATATTAACTTCGATCTAAGAGACACATAAGTAAAGTACATATTAAGCTGTACAGAAAAAATAAATAGTGTATGTGGGTATATTCCAAATGTGGCCTTTGTCCTAGAGCTAAGGAATATTGGAGCATTAGTAAGCTATGTCTAAGTAATATCATATAGTTCAGCTAAAGTAAAAAGTCTCTCTATAACATCAACACACCCTGTATTATCCTAGACTCAATCACTCACATTTGGCTTGTAGTTAGTGTACTTTTTAACACTTTAGTTAAGAGTTTTATGCTACGGTGTAGTAGTGTAAAACTCTTAACTACTGACATTAAAATGCGGTACCAGTCTTGATAGGAGAGGGTGTACCGCTCATTTTTTGGCAGACTCGTAATACCGGCGCTATGCAAGTCCCATTGAAAAAAAGAGGATACACAATTTACGTAAGTGGATTTGCAGTATTTCCAAGTCTGGCCAAAAAAGTAAGCGGTAAACCTGTACCTGCAAGATTCGTAATATCAGCGGGCATTAAAAAGCAGCGCTAGGATCGGCTAACGCTGCTTTTTAAGCCTAACGCAAAACTCGTAACCTAGCCGATAGTTAGGTATAACACTAACAACAGACAGCAAAAATGCATATACTTGTACCTGAATTTATAAATAATGTCCTAGGGATTAAAAAGAGGTTGTTATAGCACTTAAAAAAATAATAATAATAATAATAAATAAAAGTAAATTGGAATTAAACTTAAAAACTATAGGTAATTTGATTTTTATTAAAACGACTGACTTAAAGAACCAGTAAATACAGAATATTTGCATAATCAACAAATAAATGATAAAAAGACAATACAATAGCACATAGAGGCATATTTAAGAAATGTCTTGCGGACCTGATCGGACAGTGCGGATCAAGTCCGCAAGACATCGCTGAATGTGGAGAGCAATACGTTCTCCGCATTTTACATTGCACCAGCAGCTCACAAGAGGGGGTGTCAATCAACCCGATCGTACTAGATCGGGTTGAATTGTTGTGATTCCTGTCCACCTACTCAGAGTAGGCGTACAGGGTTATGGAGCAGCGGTCTTTGTGACCGCTGCTTCATAACTGCTGTTTCTGGCGAGTCTGAAGACTCGCAAGATGCAAGAAACACAGGTTGGCCCCCTAGTTTGAACTTCAAATGAGTAGTTGATTTTTATCTGACAAAAAATGACAAAAAGTTATGTATAGTTCCACTTGTCTTGTATCATGTGACAGCCATCAGCCAATCACAATTGCATATACATATATTCTGTAAATTCTTACATATGTTTATTAGGAGCTGGTGACTCAGTAAGGGTAAATTTAAAAAGACTGTGCACATTTTGTTAATGAAAGTAAATTGGAAAGTTGTTAAAAATTGTGTGATCTATCTGAATAATGAAAGTTTAATTTTGCCATGAGTATCTCTATAAAAAGCAATACATCATATATTGATGTATTTTATAAAGAAGAGAATTTTTAAATGAATATATTTATATATATATATATATATCCTTAGTACCTATTAGCACACTATGAATTAAATATTTAAATAAAGCAAAACCTTTTTTTGTTAAATATAGAATTATATGTATGATTCAGAATGCTAAATTAAAACTCTCTAGACATTTTGCAACAATGATAGATGCTCTCACAAGAGAAGAGCCCTAGGAAAACTGATTCTGTGTTAAATAAAAACTAGACTTGCCTCATAACTACTCATTAGCATTTTCCAATACTGGGAACAAATTCTCTAGACAAGAAGAATATAAATAAACAAACATTACTGAAACTACTGTATATAAGATCATGAGTATAACCTCATATGCATATTCATAAACATTGATTTAAAAAAAAAAATCGAGATGTTTGGAAATCATATGCTGAGTAGATTTGTGCGCGGCGGAAAAAAATTGTTTCGGTTCAATTCGGACCAATTTGGATTTTTTCCAATTTCGTTTTCGGATCGATTCGAATTCGGATACATTCGAATGTATTCGTTTTGGATTCATTTGGATTCAATTAAATTCAGATGTATTTAGATGTATTCGGTTCAGATTCAATATAACTTAATATACTACACAATACTATTGTAATTGTGATTAGTCCATGGCTATTCGAATATAACAAATAAATCAGAACTAATTCGGATTTATTCATTACAAATGCATTCAAATTAGTTTAGTTTAGTTCCGTGGCTTGGGTAATTCAGAAATTCAAATCATTCCGAAGCTCCGAATTTGACAAATTCGTCCGAATTTCGATTTGGAACGAAATTAAATGCACATGTCTAATGCTGAGTGTGTTGCTAAAACAACAAATCCTTCTCCAGGGACAAGTTGCCCTTTTCTACTAAGTGCTTAGACAGCATGGGTCCAATGTGTTAATGAAATATATAAGGTTCAGTGATATAAACGATTTTTTCTGGTGCCAGTATCATATGCACAGTGTTTAGAAATAAACGTCCAGATTACGAGTTTTGCGTTAGAGGCTATGCGGTGCTAACGAGCAGTTTTCTCTCACCGCTGACTTATCTACAGCTCTGGTATTACAGGTTTTTACAAACCCGGCGTTAAAAGGCAAGAAGTGAGCGCAGAGCAAAATTGACCTCCTTACCGCACTCCAATACCAGCGCTGCTTAAGTCAGCGGTGAGCTGGTCATACGTGCTCGTGCACGATATCCCCATAGGAATCAACGGGAAGAGACGGCTGAGAAAAAGTCTAACACCTGCAAAAAAGCAGTGTAAATCTCAGTAACGCAGCCCCATTGATTCCTATAGGGAAATAGAAGTTATGTTTACACCTAACACCCTAACATGAACCACAAGTCTAACCACCCCTAATCTTACACTTATTAACCCCTAATCTGCATCCCCTGACATCGCCGCCACCTACATTATACTTATTAACCCCTAATCTGCCGCTCCGGACACCGCCGCCACCTACATTATATTTATTAGCAAGTAGGAAGTAGGGTGAACTGAGCGCTAATATAGGGTGAGCCTTATGCTTACTCACAAGTAAGCCTCCTAGCAGGCTAACAAAAGATATGGCACAAAATAGGGGTGAGAGTAAGCGCTATATAGCTTAAAAGGCGATATACTGAGTATTTTATCATAAAAACAAATGTAATACATATAATAAGTGCATATAAAACAATATTAAAACAATACTTAAGCGCATGGATCCATGACTAGTAGTATGAAAACAGGAAAGTACAAGAAATACAAGTACAAGAAAATATATTTATTAACCCCAATGTCGCCACAACCTACCTACACTTATTAATCCCTAATCTGCCGCCCCCAACATCGCCGCCACTATAATAAACATATTAACCCCTAAACCGCCGCACTCCCGCCTCGCAAACATTAGTTAAATATTATTAACCCCTAATCTGCCGTCCCTAACATCACCGACACCTACCTACCTTTATTAACCCCTAATCTGCCGCCCCCAACGTCGCCGCCACTATACTAAATGTATTAACCCCTAAACCTAAGTCTAACCCTAACACCCCCTAACTTAAATATAATTACAATAAATCTAAATAAAAATTAATATTATTACCTAAATAATTACTATTTAAAACTAAATACTTACCTATAAAATAAACCCTAAGCTAGCTACAATATAACTAATAGTTACATTGTAGCTATTTTAGGGTTTATTTTTATTTTACAGGCAAGTTTGTATTTATTTTAACTAGGTAGAATAGTTATTAAATATTTATTAACTATTTAATAACTACCTAGCTAAAATAAATACAAAAGTACCTGTAAAATAAAACCTAACCTAAGTTACAATACCACCAAACACTACACTATAATTAAATAAATTAACTAAATTAACAACAATTAAATAAATTAAATTAGCTAAAGTACAAAAAAACAAACACTACATTACAGAAAATAATAAACAAATTACAAGATATTTAAACTAATTACACCTAATCTAATAGCCCTATCAAAATAAAAAAGCCCCCCCCCCAAAAAAAAAAACCTAGCCTAAACTAAACTATCAATAGCCCATAAAAGGGCCTTTTGCGGGGCATTGCCCCAAAGTAATCAGCTCTTTTACCTGTAAAAAAAATACAAACAACCCCCCCCCAAAAGTAGAACCCACCACCCACACAACCAGCCCCCCAAATAAAATACTATCTAAAAAAAAACTAAGCTCTCCATTGCCCTGAAAAGGGCATTTGGATGGGCATTGCCCTTAAAAGGGCAGTTAGCTCTTTTGCGGCCATAACCCTAATCAGCCAATAGAATGCAAGCTAAATCCTATTGGCTGATTTCATCAGCCAATAGGATTTTTTCTACCTTAATTCTGATTGGCTGATAGAATTCTATCAGGCAATCGGAATCTAAGAGACGCCATCTTGGATGACATCACTTAAAGGAACCATCATTCAGTAAGAAGATTTCGTTTGAAGAGGATGTTCCGCATCGGATGTCTTGAAGATGGACCCGCTCCACATCGGATGGATGAAGATAGAAGATGCCGTCTGGATGAAAACTTCTGCCCGTCTGGAGTAACACTTCGCCCGGCTTGGATGAAGACTTCTCCCTGCTTCGTTGAGGACTTCGGCCCGGTTGGATGAAGACTTCTGCCGCTTCCTTGAGGATGGATGTCGGATCTTCAGAACAGTAAGTCGATCTTCAGGGGATTAGTGTTAGGATTTTTTAAGGGTGTATTGGGTGGATTTTATTTTTTAGATTAGGGTTTGGGCCGCAAAAGAGCTAACTGCCCTTTTAAGGGCAATGCCTATCCAAATGCCCTTTTCAGGGCAAAGGGGAGCTTAGGTTTTTTAGATAGTATTTTATTTGGGGGGTTGGTTGCGTGGGTGGTGGGTTTTACTGTTGGGGGGTTGTTTGTATGTTTTTTTTACAGGTAAAAGAGCTGATTACTTTGGGGCAATGCCCTGCAAAAGGCACTTTTAAGGGCTATTGATAGTTTAGTTTAGGCTAGGGTTTATTTTGGAGGGGGGGGCTTTTTTATTTTGATAGGGCTATTAGATTAGGTGTAATTAGTTTAAATATCTTGTAATTTGTTTATTATTTTCTGTAATTTAGTGGGGGTTTTTTGTTTTTATTTAATTGTTGTTAATTTAGTTAATTTATTTAATTATAGTGTAGTGTTAGGTGTTATTGTAACTTAGGTTAGGTTTTATTTTACAGGTACTTTTGTATTTATTTTAGCTAGGTAGTTATTAAATAGTTAATAACTATTTAACAACTATTGTACCTAGTTAAAATAAATACAAACTTGCCTGTAAAATAAAAATAAACCCTAAGGCCTAAATTTAGAGTTGGGCGGTAGCCGTCAAAACCAGCGTTAGAGGGTCCTAACGCTGGTTTTTACCGCCCGCTGGTATTTGGAGTCAGTCAGGAAAGGGTCTAACGCTCACTTTGCAGCCGCGACTTTTCCATACCGCAGATCCCCCTACGCCATTTGCGTATCCTATCTTTTCAATGGGATCTTTCTAACGCCGATATTTAGAGTCTTGGCTGAAGTGAGCGTTAGAAATCTAACGACAAAACTCCAGCCTCAGAAAAAAGTCAGTAGTTTTTCTGGGCTAACGCCGGTTTATAAAGCTCTTAACTACTGTGCTCTAAAGTACACTAACACCCATAAACTACCTATGTACCCCTAAACCGAGGTCCCCCCACATCGCCGCCACTCTATAAAAATTTTTTAACCCCTAATCTGCCGCTCCGTACACCGCCGCCAGCTACGTTATCCCTATGTACCCCTAATCTGCTGCCCCTAACATCGCCGACCACTATGTTATATTTATTAACCCCTAATCTGCCGCCCCCGCTATCGCTGACACCTGCATATTATTATTAACCCCTAATCTGCCGCTCCGTACACCGCCGCCAGCTACATTATACCTATGTACCCCTAATCTGCTGCCCCTAACATCGCCGACCCCTATATTATATTTATTAACCCCTAATCTGCCCCCCACAACGTCACCTCCACCTACCTACAATAATGAACCCCTAATCTGCCGACCGGATCTCACCGCTACTATAATAAATGTATTAACCCCTAAAGCTAAGTCTAACTCTAACCCTAACACCCCCCTAACTTAAATATAATTTAAATCTAACGAAATAAATTAACTATTATTAAATAAATTATTCCTATTTAAAGCTAAATACTTACCTGTAAAATTAACCCTAATATAGCTACAATATAAATTATAATTATATTGTAGCTATTTTAGGATTAATATTTATTTTACAGGCAACTTTGTAATTATATTAACCAGGTACAATAGCTATTAAATAGTTAATAACTATTTAATAGTTACCTAGTTAAAATAATTACAAAATTACCTGTAAAATAAATCCTAACCTAAGTTACAATTAAACCTAACACTACACTATCAATAAATTAATTAAATAAAATACCTATAATTATCTACAATTAAACCTAACACTACACTATCAATAAATTAATTAAATACAATACCTACAAATAAATACAATGAAATAAACTAACTAAAGTACAAAAAATAAAAAAGAACTAAGTTACAAAAAATAAAAAAATATTTACAAACATTAGAAAAATATTACAACAATTTTAAACTAATTACACCTACTCTAAGCCCCCTAATAAAATAACAAAGACCCCCAAAATAAAAAAATGCCCTACCCTATTCTAAATTAAAAAAGTTCAAAGCTCTTTTACCTTACCAGCCCTGAAAAGGGCCCTTTGCAGGGCATGCCCCAAAGAATTCAGCTCTTTTGCCTGTAAAAAAAAACATACAATACCCCTCCCCCAACATTACAACCCACCACCCACATACCCCTAATCTAACCCAAACCCCCCTTATATAAACCTAACACTAAGCCCCTGAAGATCTTCCTACCTTATCTTCACCACGCCGGGTTCGCCGATCGATCCAGAAGAGCTCCTCCGATGTCTTGATCCAAGCCCAAGCGGGGGGCTGAAGATGTCCATGATCCGGCTGAAGTCTTCATCCAAGCGGGAGCTGAAGAGGTCCATGATCCGGCTGAAGTCTTCTATCAATGGCATCTTCAATCTTCTTTCTTCCGGATCCATGTTCATCCCGCCGACGCGGAACATCCATCTTCACCGACGACTTCCCGACGAATGACTGTTCCTTTAAGGGACGTCATCCAAGATGACGTCCCTCGAATTCCGATTGGCTGATAGGATTCTATCAGCCAATCGGAATTAAGGTAGGAAAATTCTGATTGGCTGATGGAATCAGCCAATCGGAATCAAGTTCAATCCGATTGGCTGATCTGATCAGCCAATCAGATTGAGCTCGCATTCTATTGGCTGTTCCGATCAGCCAATAGAATGCGAGCTCAATCTGATTGGCTGATTGGATCAGCCAATCGGATTGAACTTGAATCTGATTGGCTGATTCCATCAGCCAATCAGAATTTTCCTACCTTAATTCCGATTGGCTGATAGAATCCTATCAGCCAATCGGAATTCGAGGGACGCCATCTTGGATGACGTTATTTAAAGGAACCGTCATTCATCGGGAAGTCGTCGGTGAAGATGGATGTTCCGCGTCGGCGGGATGAACATGGATCCGGAAGAAAGAAGATTGAAGATGCCGTTGATAGAAGACTTCAGCCGGATCTTGGACCTCTTCAGCTCCCGCTTGGATGAAGACTTCAGCCGGATCATGGACATCTTCAGCCCCCCGCTTGGGCTTGGATCAAGACATCGGAGCCAGGTGTGATACCCGGCGAGGTGAAGATAAGGTAGGAAGATCTTCAGGGGCTTAGTGTTAGGTTTATTTAAGGGGGGTTTGGGTTAGATTAGGGGTATGTGGGTGGTGGGTTGTAATGTTGGGGGGGTATTGTATGTGTTTTTTTTACAGGCAAAAGAGCTGAATTCTTTGGGGCATGCTCCGCAAAGGGCCCTTTTCAGGGCTGGTAAGGTAAAAGAGCTTTGAACTTTTTTAATTTAGAATAGGGTAGGGCATTTTTTTATTTTGGGGGTCTTTGTTATTTTATTAGGGGGCTTAGAGTAGGTGTAATAAAGTCTGTAAATGCAATAGCATATACAGTGGACATGGACTGATGTAGGTTGAATCATATATTCAGTAAAGAAATAGGATATAATTGTAAAATATCATCAAAAACAAGTAAAACATTCAAATCTTCCTCCAAAACATTGAAAATATGTTAAATAAGACAAGAGGCAATGACAATCCAAGTCAATGTTTACATGCGGAAGAATAGGAAGCATCCTCAGTTGAGGAATTATTAGATAGTTATTTTATATATGCAAGTACATCCTTCATAATATATATTTGTGTTGTTGATATAGTTAGTGAAGAGAGAGACGGACTGCTTTTTTGCAATAACTTTATTATATGACTAACTGCAAGAAATCTCTAGAAACACTGCAATGGAACTTTTCCTGTTTCCTGTCCCCATCTGCCCCTTGAACTCACTTCCTTTAACAATGATATTATGCAAATTCATTGCAAACACAATTTGCAAGGATTTTCCACATTCAGACAAACAATCAGGTTAGGAAAGTTAGCTGCACATTTATGCCAAAATAAAAATCCAATACAATCACGGCCGAGGCTTTTATCTCTCTATGCTTTATTATTGCATAGGGAGCATTTTAAAGCAGATTTAATATTTTTCAAAGCACTAAGGGTGTATCAAAAGCAAATACATATTTCAGATATTTTTCTCTTTTTTTTATACTTTGAATTTTGTCTCTCTTATGATATCCAGTGTTGTATTTTTTAATCATGGTTTCTCTTTACTGTATTTTCATTTGAAGGTGATACCATTTTGTACTAAATTTGAAAGTAAAAAAAAAAAGTTGTTACTCATCTGTATATAAAAATAGAGAATGAAGTGAGCTTCACATTCACGTTTAAAGGGACAGTCTAGTCAAAATTAAACTTTCATGATTCAGATAGTGCATGCAATTTTAAACAACTTTCCAATTTACTTTTATCATAACATTTGCTTTGTTCCCTTGGATGTATTTTTGAAAAGCTAAACCTAGGTAGGCTCAAACTGATTTCTAAAACAGTTGAAAACCACCTCTCAGCTCAGAGCATTTTGAACGTTTTTCACAGTTAGACAATACTAGTTCATGTGTGTCATATAGATAACATTGTGCTCACTCCCGTGGCGTTATTTAGGAGTCTGCACTGATTGGCTAAACTGCATGTCTGTCAAAAGCACTGAGGTAAGGGGGCATTCTGCAGAGGCTTAGATACAAGGTAATCACAGAGGTAATATGTATATTAATATAACAGTGTTGGTTATGCAAAACTGGGGAATGGGTAATAAATGATTATCTATCTTTTTAAACAATAAAAATTCTGGAGTAGACTGCCCCTTTAATAGTAAATTAAAAATAACTGTAAACATCCATATGTATTAATAAAAACACTGGCAAGAAATGTTAAAATTGCTAGCAAGAACAACTACCTTTATCGCAAAGTAATACATCTCCAAGTAATTAAAGTAGAAAAATATGATTGTATATTTCATAATGGGATTGACAGTAAGACACTATTAAACTATAGACAGTAGGATTGTGTTAAATAATAAGCAGATTAAAAAATGTATATACAGATATCAGAGTGATTAAAGGTGCATGCAATGGCAAAATAAACACAGTCTCTAAAATGTTATTGCCATCCGCGACAATACACAGGACCCCCTACTAGGAAGTCTACACAGGCACAATCCAGTAACAGCAGCCTAGTATGCAACAATGTAGTATACAATATAAATTCAAATGCAAAACAGTCTGCTGTTTTCAAATAATCCCAAATTCAAGAGAAATACCCATTGCAGGCACTGACATGCAAGAAGACCTCAAGGACCAAACAGAGCCAAGGTAGCAGTACCAGGAATTGTAAATCCCCTTTCAATGAAAGTATAGACTGAATAGAAGTTAAATAAGTTTAAATCAAAGCATAGTCTAAATATAAGTTATATAAGTTTAAATCAATGTATAGACTAAATATAAATTAAATAAGTTTAAATAAAAGCATAGACTAAATATAAGTTATATAAGCAAAACCAATGTAGAATAACGCTAGGTATTAGAAGGGCAAATCTTTTGGCTAATGGTATCTATCTAACCTATCCATAGGACAGGATAAAATGAGGATCAATGTGAGAAAGAGGAGGAGTCTCTTTAGGCCCAGTCCCTCCTAAAGGACAATCTTCAGGGTGAGCCAAGATAGCATTTATTTTTTACATGCCGTTCCTAATTCAATGCTACAAATGATACATTTCATTTGATTTGTAAGAATGGTCTCATGTAGCCAAATTTTTATCAAGTAATTATCCCAAAATAGTTGCTCATATTCTTCTGAATATCATACAAGACTCCCAATGATGGGAAAATGTCTGAATTCTCCTGTAAGTGCACCACCTGACAAAGATATAACTAAAAAGCACCTATAGCACCTGTAGTTCCAACTATTTAAAAGAGAAAGAAAAAAATATTGCGAACACTTGATCACCTTCAATAAATAAACAGTTGTTGATAAGAGATTGTATTTGATTGTGTGGGTGTTTACTGCAGGTTCAATAATTAATTTAAGGAGGTGGATTTCATAATAAACCAGGAAAGTTGATAAATAAGTTTAGATACAATATTTTATTTAAAGCCTTAAAGGGATAGAAAGGTCAAAACTGAAATGTGCATGGGTACATTTCAATTTGAAAAATAAGCATTTTTGTAATATTCTTCCATTAGCAAAATTGAGTCTAGTAAAATATATTACTATTTTTCAGTGGCATACCCACATATCCTTCGGGGGCCAGTGCAGCAGCATTTAAACATCATTCCTGGTCATAAAGGTAGCTGGGGTGTGCAATGCTTCTGAATATGTAATTTGTCATAAAAGATACTGCTGACCCTCTAGGAAGATGTGGTGTTTGACTACTGGTGCTTGGGCCTTCACAGGATATGTGCATATGCCGCAGAAAAACAGTAATAACTTTCATTAGAGGGAATTCTGCTAATGGAAGTATAATGAAAAAATACTTATATTTCAAATTGAAATGCACCTACATTATGTACATTTAATTTTTGGCTTTTCTATCCTTTTAGCATGCCACTGCTTTATGCATCAAAGATCACACAATTAAGCAAAGAAGATCATATTTATAGAGTCTCGGAATCATATTTATTAGTTGGGAATGTAAGTGGAAACATACGGCCAGATTACGAGTTTTGCATTATGAGCTGTGCGGTGCTAACAAGCAGTTTTTTCTCACCGCTCACTTACCTACAGCGCTGGTATTACGGGTTTTTACAAACCCGGCGTTAAAAGGCAAGAAGTGAGCGTAGAGCAAAATTTTGCTCCATACCGCACTCCAATACCAGCACTGCTTAAGTCAGTATTGAGCTGGTCGTACGTGCTCGTGCACGATTTCCCCATAGACATTAATGGGGAGAGCCGGCTGAGAAAAAGTCTAACACCTGCCAATAAGCAGCGTAAAGCTCCGTAATGCAGCCCCATTGAGTCCTATGGGGAAACACATTTTATGTTTACACCTAACACCCTAACATGAACCCGAGTCTAAACACCCCTAATCTTACATTTATTAATCCCTAATCTGCCACCCCCGACATCGCCGACACCTGCATTATACTTATTAACCCCTAATCTGCCGCTCCGGACATCGCCGCCACCTACATTATACTTATGAACCGCTAATCTGCTGCCCCCAACATTGCCGACACCTACATTATATTTATTAACCCCTAATCTGCCGCCCCCAATGTTGCCGCAACCTACCTACACTTATTAACCCCTAATCTTACACTTATTAACCCCTAATCTGCCGCCCCCAATGTAGCTGCAACCTATCTACACTTATTAACCCCTAATCTGCCACTCCCAACGTCCCCACCACTATATTAAATGTATTAACCCCTAAACCTAAGTCTAAACCTAACACCCCCTAATTGAAATATAATTTAAATAAATCTAATTAAAATTACTATTATTAACTACATTATTCCTATTTAAAACTAAATACCTATAAAATAAACCCTAAGATAGCTACAATATAACTAATAGTTACATTGTATCTAGCTTAGGGTTTATTTTTATTTTACAGGCAAGTTTGTATTTATTTTAACTAGGTAGAATAGTTATTAAATAGTTATTAACTATTTAATAACTACCTAGCTAAAATAAATACAAATTTACCTGTAAAATAAAACCTAACCTAAGTTACAATAACACCTAACCCTACACTATAATTAAATCAATTCCCTAAATTAAATACAATTAAATCAATTAAATTAAATTAGCTAAATCACAAAAAAATAAAAACACTAAATTACAGAAAATAAAAAACAAATTGCAGATCTTTAAACTAATTACACCTAATCTAATAGCCCTATCAAAATTAAAAAAAGCCCCCCCAAAATAAAAAAAACCCCCTAGCCTAAACAAAACTACCAATAGCCCTTAAAAAGGCCTTTTGCGGGGCATTGCCCCAAAGAAATCAGCTCTTTTTCCTGTAAAAAAAATACAAACACCCCCCAACAGTAAAACCCACCACCCACAGAACCAACCCCCCAAATAAAATACTAACTAAAAAAACCTAAGCTCCCCATTTCCCTGAAAAGGGAATTTGGATGGGCATTGCCCTTTGCTGCACAAAACCCTAACATTAAAATAAACCCACCCAATACACCCTTAAAAAAATCCTAACACTAACCCCCCGAAGATTCATTTACCGGGAGTAAGTCTTCATCCAAGCGGCAAGATGTCCTCAACGAAGCCGGCAGAAGTGGTCCTCCAGACGGGCAGAAGTGGTCCTCCAGATGGGCAGAAGTCTTCATCCAGAGGGCATCTTCTATCTTCATCCTTCTGGCGTGGAGCGGGTCCATCTTCAAGACATTCGACGCAGAGCATCCTCTTCAAACGATGGCTTCTTCGTAATGTATATCACTTTAAGTGACATCATCCAAGATGGTGTCCCTTAGAATCCGATTGGCTGATAAAATTGATGCAATCATCCAATAGGATTGAGCTGGCATTCTATTGGCTGTTCCAATCAGCCAATAGAATGCAAGTTCAATCCTATTGGCTGATTGCATCAGCCAATAGGATTTTTTCTACCTTAATTCAGATTGGCTGATAGAATTCTATCAGCCAATCGGAATCTAAGGGACGCCATCTTGGATGACATCACTTAAAGTGATATTCATTACGAAGAAGCCGTCATTTGAAGAGGATGCTCCACGTCGGATGTCTTGAAGATGGACCCGCTCCACGCCGGAAGGATGAAGATAGAAGATGCCATCTGGATGAAGACTTCTGCCCATCTGGAGGACCACTTCTGCCTGTCTGGAGGATCACTTCTGCCGGCTTTGTTGAGGACATCTTGCCGCTTGGATGAAGACTTCTCCCGGTATGTGAATCTTCGGGGGTTAGTGTAAGGATTTTTTTAAGGGTGTATTGGGTGGGTTTATTTTTTTAGATTAGGGACTTTAGGCCGCAATAGAGCTAAATGCCCTTTTAAGGGCAATGCCCTTTTCAGGGCAATGGGGAGCTTAGGTTTTTTTAGTTAGTATTTTATTTGGAGGGTTGGTTGTGTGGGTGGCGGGTTTTACTGTTGGGGGCAGGGGGTTTGTATTTTTTTTTACAGGAAAAAGAGCTGATTTCTTTGGGGCAATGCCCTGCAAAAGGCCCTTTTAAGGGCTATTGGTAGTTTAGTTTAGGCTAGGGTTTTTTGTATTTTGGGCGGGCTTTTTTATTTTGATAGGGCTATTAGATTAGGTGTAATTAGTTTAAAGATCTGTAATTTGTTTTTAATTTTCTGTAATTTAGTGTTTTTTTGTGATTTAGCTAATTTAATTTAATTTATTTAATTTAATTTAAGGAATTGATTTAATTATAGTGTAGTGTTAGGTGTTATTGTAACTTAGGTTAGGTTGTATTTTACAGGTAAATTTGTATTTATTTTAGCTAGGTAGTTATTAAATAGTTAATAACTATTTAATAACTATTCTACCTAGTTAAAATAAATACAAACTTGCCTGTAAAATAAAAATAAACCCTAAGCTAGATACAATGTAACTATTAGTTATATTGTAGCTAGCTTAGGGTTTATTTTATAGGTAAGTATTTAGTTTTAAATAGGAATAGTGTAGTTAATGATAGTAATTTTATTTAGATTTATTGAAATTATATTTCAATTAGGGGGTGTTAGGGTTAGGGTTAGACTTAGGTTTAGGGATTAATAAATTTAATATAGTGGCGGCGACGTTGGGGGCGGCAGATTAGGGGTTAATAAGTGAAGATAGGTTGCAGCGACATTGGGGGCGGCAGATTAGGGGTTAATAAATATAATGTAGGTGTCGGCGATGTTAGGGGCGGCAGATTAGGGGGTTAATAATATTTAAATAGTGTTTGCGAGGCGGGAGTGCAGCGGTTTAGGGGTTCAAATGTTTATTATAGTGGCAGCGATGTCCGGTGCGGCAGATTAGGGGATAATATTTTTATTATAGTGTTTGCAATGTGGGAGGGCCTCGGTTTAGGGGTTAATAGGTAGTTTATGGGTGTTAGTGTACTTTTTAGCACTTTAGTTATGAGTTTTATGCTACAGCGTTGTAGTGTAAAACTTATAACTACTGACTTTAGAATGCGTTTAGGGATCTTGGAGGTAGAGGGTTTACCGCTCACTTTTTGGCCTCCCAGGACAGACTCGTAATTCCGGCGCTATGGAAGTCCCATAGAAAAAAGGGTTTACGAAGTTTACGTAAGTCGGTTTGCGGTAAGGTCAAAAAAGTGTGCGGTGCCCTTATACCTGCAAGACTCGTAATAGCAGCGGGCGTAAAAAAGCAGCGTTAGGACCTGTTAACGCTGCTTTTTTTACCTTAACGCACAACTCATAAACTAGCCGATAATCTGTAGTTTATGTATTCGTTTGTATGTGATGCACACAGCAGCCAACACAAAATATCTTAAATATGTTACAATTGAATTTCCTGACCTTGCTCGTCTAGAAGAATGTTGTCCGGTTTCACATCTCTACAAAAGAACAAAAATATGTTAATTAAATGGCAAGATCTTCAAAGTTTTCAAAATTGTTGAAAATAGTCCACTTATTATATTTATTTTCTACATTGTAAATTTTTATTTCCAACAAATTAGAAACACAGCTATATCAATGGCATCATAAAATTAAAAATAGACAATCGATGATTGCTTTGGTAAAATTAACATCAATGGGGTTTATTACTACATTGAGTATGTGTGCCACTAAGAAGATTTTTTATTATTGTTTTGAATTGACTTAGCACCAAGTTAGCTCATCAGATATTTAGCTTTGAGGCGCTTAACCAACACTATGCAAACCATCAGAAACCATTTTTAAAGCTATTTTCCTCATGATATCTCCCAAACCTCACATTTTAGTAAATACAGTTGTTAAAGGTGTTAAAATAATGAACAAATCACCTTTAAACATGTTCACAAACAAAATATTAACATTAGCACAAAGTTCCCAACTGTCCTGGGTTTTGTGGAACTCTCATGATTTATGAGCTCTGTAAATTGTTCTTCCTGAAGGTCCCCATGACAATATGAATATCCTGATTAGCCAAGAACAAATTGGCAACACTACCAATTCTCTTTCTGATTGCCCAGAGGTGCCCAGTTCTCCACCAAACTCCACCTATGCTGCAACTAGGGATGGGCAAATGTGTACATTTTCGAATTTCGAATGTGGAACGAATGTTATTACCGAAATTCGAATTATAAATCTGAATGTTGATAAGAACGAATATTCTTAAAAATTCTATAATCAAATGTTATTTACAGTTTTCGAATGTCACTTTCGAATTCGAATGTTTATAATTATATCGAATGTCCACATTCGAAATTTCGAATTTAACATTCTATTTAACAAACACTATTCAGAAGTTCAATAGTTCATGTGGTAGGGCGGGAATCTAGTAAATTGATACATAATAGATACAAATATATCATTTCGAATGTTTCTATATAGAATATTGCATAATTTGAATATTACATTTAAAGAAAAAGCATTAGAAATACCATTACAATCTAAATTCAAATTTTTCGAAAAGAATATTTTCGAATGTAATCATAAAATTCGAAACCGAACATTCGAAAATCAAATGTTAGAATGTTATGTATACATTTGAAATTCGATTAGAACGAACGTGTTAAAATTCGTGCCATCTTTCGAATGTTGCGAAACATTCGCCCATCCCTAGCTGCAACATTACTCGGTCCCCAGATCTCCCTGATTAGGCCTCCATCTTCCACATTCTGCATAGTGTCTAGGAAATGCTGGAAGTCACGTTAAAGGGATATGGAACCCAACATCAATCACCAGCTAGCTCCAGGTAGTGCGTTACTGCTGCTGAGTCGGTCGGGTTAGTGCACATGAAGAAGAATTGCTATCTTTAATGTGTATTACTAAAATATTAATTATAAACACTTAGAAAATATTATGAAATATTATCAAAAATTACTATACATACTATAAAAAATGTATGTATATTTATTCTGTGGATTATTTAGAATATTTTACAGTATGTATAATAATTTGTAATCATTTTTATTAATATTTTTTAATAGTTTATATTTAATATTTCAATAACGTGCATTGAAGTTAGCAATTCTTCATGTGCGCAAAATGCTACTGAATAAGCAGCAGTAATGCACTACCTAGAGCTAGCTGTTGATTGGTCGTCACATCAATGTTTCTTGTCATTGGCTCACAAGATGTGTTCATCTAGCTTCCAGTAGTGCTTTACTGCTCCTTAAACAAAGGGCTCCATAAACAAAGGACACCAATAGAATAAAACACATTTCATAACAGAAGTAAATAAAACAGTTGTTAAAATTGTATGTTGTATGTAAATCATTGACTTAGAGTAAAAAATCCATTTAAAGTGCTGAATAATACATAGCTCAGTAATTTATATTAAATGGACAGTCAACTAAAAATATTTTATTGTTTAAAAAGATAGATAATCCCTTTATTACCCATTCCCCAGTTTTGCACAGAAAACATTGTTATATTAATACACTTTTTACCTCTGTGATTAATTTGTATCTAAGCCTTTACTGACAGCCCCCTGATCACATGACTTTTTGTTTATTATCTATTGACTTGCATTTAAAGAGACAGTGAAGTTCAAAAAAATATTTCATGATTCAAATAGGGTATGTAATTTTAAACAACTTTCCAATTTACTTATCACCAATTTTGCTTTGTTCTCTTGGTATTCTTAGTTGAAAGCTAAACCTAGGTAGGCTCATATGCTAATTTCTTAGACCTTGAAGGCCGTCTCTAATCTGAATGCATTTTGTCCGTTTTTAACCACTAGAGGGCTTTAGTTCATGTGTGTCATATAGATAACATTGAGTTCACGCACGTGATGTTACCTAGGAGTCAGCACTGATTGGCTAAAATGAAAGTCTGTCAAAAGAACTAAAATAAGGGGGCAGTTTGCCGAGGCTTAGATACAAGGTAATTACAGAGGTAAAATGTGTATTATTATAACTGTGTTGGTTATGCAAAACTGGGGAATGGGTAATAAAGGGATTATCTGACATTTTAAACAACAAAAATTCTGGTATTGACTGTCCCTTTAAGTCAATTAGTGCTGTGTTGTGCACAACCCATGGGCATGAGCACAATATTATCTATATGTCCTACATGAACTAGCAGTCTCCTGTTGTGAAAAGCTAATAAAAAGAGGCTGTCTTTAGTGGTTTAGAAACAGCCAGAAATGTAGAGGTTTGAAGGTTATAAAGTACATTAATATAACAATGTTGGCTGTGCAAAGCTGGGGAATGGGTAGTAAAGGCATTATCTTTTTTTTAAACAATAACAATTTTTGTGTTGACTGTTCCTTTAAGTATACGCTACTACTCAGTGTATTTTTATTATTACAACAATAAAACAGACTGTTTTAAACCCCTACTTGTTCACTGATCTGATAAACACTGCACAGATGTACTACTATATGTTAGAATTTTACAGATATTTCAACCACCAACAAAAGGTTTAATCCACCAGTCTCTATAAATGATGATTCATAAATACAGTAGCCTTAGGTTATTAATAAAATGCTTTAACTGTACCTATGTATTATATGTTGACTTCTTAAGTAATCTAAAGCTAACGCCATTTCACAGATATAGAGTTTAACTGTTTCCTCTGTAAACTGGACATTTTGCTGTAGATGATATCGAAGATCTCCACCCAAGAGTAAATCTACAACCATAAACATGTCTTCTTCATCCTGGAATGAATACCTGGAACAAACAAAAAGGAACAGATGTAATGCTCTAAACATGACACAAGAATCTATAGAACATATTTTATTTAGACATGTAACTTAAAGGGGTCGGAAGAGCATTTTTTGAAGTCAAAATGAAACTTTCATGATTCAGACAGAACATACAATTAAACCCCCACCAACACTTTCCTATTTACTTTTATGATCAAATGTACCTTTAGTCTCTTTATATTCTTTATGAAACTTAGCTTCTTTCCATGAGAGCATACTGAGGTACGCTTAGGAGCATGCATGGGTCTTAAGCGCTATATGGCAGCAATTGATGCAAAAATGTCTAGAAGAATGTTGTACATTTTTTGCACGTGGGTGCTAAGGTAACTATTAGTACTGAATAAAGGGAGGACACAGGAAATGTGTGAAATAGATCAGTTTTATTGACAGCTTATGCTAAACAAAGCAATGATTATTCATTACGCAATACTTAGTTTCAATTGTTAATGGACCAGTAAATACAGTAGATTTGTATAGTCAAGAAATGCATGATAACAGGGCAATGCAATAGCACTTAGGGGCCGAATTATCAAACTCCGAACGGAGCTTGATGCCCTGTGTTTCTGGTGAGCCTTCAGGCTCGACGAAAACACAAGTTATGAAGCTGCGGTCTAAAGACCGCTGCTCTATAACCTGACCGCCTGTTCTGAGGAGGGCGGACAGACATCGCCGGAAATCAACCCGATCGAATACGATCGTGTTGATTGACACCCCATGCTAGCGGCAGATTTCACAAGAACTGCTGGTGCAATGATAAATGCTGAGAGCGTATGCTGTCGGCATTTATCAATGTGCAGCGGACATGATCCGCAATATCAGATCATGTCCGCTCACCAGGGGCGTATTTAGGTTTTGTGCTGCCCTAGGCACTCAACATTCTGCTGCCCCCCCCCCCAAAAAAAAAAAAAAGGTTTTAGGTCTTTTTTCCCCCTTAATATTTTTTTGGGTCAGTGTGTAATTTTTTTTTTTTCATAACAATTCAAAAGAAAATGGCTAGCAAAACACTTGCATACAGGTGGGTTGAATTGCATGCATCTCATACCATTTTCTCCCTGAGAGAAGGGGAGGGGAGAAAAGGGAGGAAAAGGAAAGAAGGAAGGGAGGGAGAAGAGAAAAGTGGGTAGGGAGAGGAGAAAATGGGGGAGGGAAAGAAGGGAGGGAAAGAAAGTGATAGAAGGGAGCAAGGGAGGGAGTTGAGAGAAAGAAGGTAGGGAGGAAGGAAGGGAGGGAAAGAAATAAGGGAGGGAGCGAGTTGAGGAAGGGAGGAATAAAGGGAAAGAAGGGAGAGAGGAAGGGAGGGAAAGAAGAATACACTTTGAAAACTATCACTGCCCTTTACATGCAACAACAAACAGTAATTACCATCATTCAAGTAATTAAATGTTTTATGTGTCCATTTACTATTTACTTAGTGGGTTCATGAATGCAGCGAAAGCTAGCTATTAGTAGCTAATATACATTAGCACTGAGAGATTATGATTAGACATCACAAGCTGATCTAAGCAGTGCACAGACCCATCCAGTCTGTTAGTAACTAAGACCTGCGATAAGCACTGCGCTCGCAGATCCACCACAGTTGACAAGGGGAGGCAGCATATTGGCACAAGGTCTTCTCCAACCTCACCTTGTAAGCATATCCCCGGGCAAGTTTCTCACCAAGAACGCTTCCACTGCAAAAATGCCGGCGACTCTAAATGAAGCAATGGTTTAATGAAGCACTGCCTGTAAAGAGTGACCTTAATCAGTGCATGTGCCTTGTCTTCTCTGTAAAAGCCTGCACTGTATTGCTCACTGTACTGTGTGCTGGCTTTTAGAGAGAGGATAGGGCAGATGTGCTGCCCCTCCCAAATCTGCTGCCCTAGGCACCGGCCTTGTTGGCCTAGGCCATAATACGCCCCTGCCGCTCGCATCTTCTTAAATATGCCCCTTAGTCTGAACTTTAAATTAGTAGTAGTTTTCTTTTCTGATAAATTTCAAAGAGAGAGTGACTGTGTCCACACTTGCTGGATGCACACTCCCTTGCTAGTTCCAGAATAAGGCCCCGATTTATCAAGGTCTGGCGGACCTGATCCGACAGTGCGGATCAGGTCCGCCAGACCTCGCTGAATACGGCGAGCAATACGCTCACCGTATTCAGCATTGCACCAGCAGCTCACAAGATCTGCTGGTGCAACGTCGCCCCCTGCAGACTAGCGGCCAATGGTCCGCCAGCAGAGGGGTGTCAATCAACCCGATCGAACTCGATCGGGTTGATTTCCGGCGATGTCTGTCTGCCTGCTCAGAGCAGGTGGACAGGTTATGGAGCAGCGGTCTTTGTGACCGCTGCTTCATAACTGCTGTTTCTGGCGAGCCTGCAGGCTCGCCAGAAACACGGGGCATCAAGCTCCATTCGGGGCTTGATAGATAGGCCCCTAAGCATCTGTATTGGATGCTTACAATTCCTCAACAATAGGATGTGTGTATTGAGGAAATTATGAAGTAAATATCTTCCTTTTTTTATCTAGACATGTTCATATGATATTTTATAGTCAGCCTTTTACAAATACAAATATGCTGCTTCACTTGCATGATTCAGATAGCGCATGTAATTTTCAGACACTTTTAAATTCACTTCTGTTTTCAAATGTGATTCATTCTCTTGGTATCTCTTGTTGAAAAAGAATAAGCACATATCCTACACTAGTGGGTGCTAGTGGCTGATTGGATGTGTTCAGCTAGCTGCCAGTAGCGCAATGCTGTTTTTTCAGCAAAAGATAATAAGACAATAAAGCAAATTTGATGAGAAGTAAAGGAAAGTTGTTTAAAAATTGTATGTTCTATCCAAACCAGGAAATACAGTTATGGGGTTTCCTGTCCCTTTAAGTGATTAAGCATTTGGCTAAACCGAAAAAATAATCTGCAGTAAATTACCATGTTCCTCATTCAGAAGAAGATTGCCTGGTGTTTAGGGGCTGTACCATCCTGGATCAGACTGATATACTTCAGGAAAGTTCTCTGTGAAAAACATACTTGTGCTAAAAGAAACTGGACGTAGGTGGTGAGCCACCAAATAACAAGATACTGATCCGTTATTTGTTCCTGGTTGAGTTTTTATCTTGCTTTGAATATGGGTACCATGTCCCATTAATGTTCATTGCAATATGATTTTAAGTATGCTTAATTCATTTTTTTAGGGATATTTAAGTTGGCAAAGTAAAGTGATTTAACTAAAACAGTTCTTCTAAATAATATTAAAGGGACAGTCATGTCCAAAATAAACTTTCATGATTCAGATAGGGCATGTAATTTTAACCCCTTAACGACCGGCGACGTGCAGGGTATGTCCTCCAAAAAAATACCCTTAACGACCGAGGATGTACCCTGCACATCGTCGGTCTTGAAAAGCGGTGGAAGCGATCTTGATTGCTTCCAGCCGCTTTCCGGTTATTGCAGTGATGCCTCGATATCGAGGCATCCTGCAATAACCCTCCTTGGCCATCCGATGCAGAGAGAGCCACTCTGTGGCCCCTATCTGCACCGGACATTGATGGCCAGTATCGTTGGTGGGTGGGAGCCAATGTGGGAGGCGGATGGGCACGGGGCGGGAGCGGGTGGGAACCGCTACACTACAGAAAATGTTTCTCAGAAAAGTGGGAGAGAGGGGGAAGGGAAATAAAAGTAATCTAAGGGATCTTGGAGGGGGTGGGGGGTTTGGTGTTTGGGGGGGGAAGCTACACTACAGAAAAAAATAAAAATAAAATTAAAAAAATCATCTTTTTTTGCAAACTGGGTACTGGCAAACAGCTGCCAGTACACAAGATGGCTCCTAATAAGTTAGAGGGGGAGGGTTAGAGAGCTGTTTGGGGGGGATCAGGGAGGTTGGGGGCTAAGGGGGGATCCTACACAGCAGCATATGTAAATATCCCAAAAAAAACTTTTTTTTCAAAATTAAAAAAGATAGCTTTTATTTTAGTACTGGCAGACTTTCTGCGAGTACTTAAGATGGCGAGGACAATTGTGGGGTGGGGGAGGGAAGAGAGCTGTTTGGGAGGGATCAGGGGGTGTACACGTGTGATGCGCATCAGCATTTAGCGGCCTTCTAATTATCAAAAAGAAACGCCAAAGCCATATATGTCTGCTATTTCTGAACAAAGGGGATCCCAGATAAGCATTTACAACCATTTATGTCATAATTGCACAAGCTGTTTGTAAATAATTTTAGTGAGAAACCTAAAGTTTGTGAAAAAGTGAACAATTTTTTTTATTTGATCGCATTTGGCGGTGAAATGGTGGCATGAACTATACCAAAATGGGGCTAAATCAATACTTTGGGTTGTCTACTACACTACACTAAAGCTAAAATTAACCCTCCAAGCTGCCTACAAGCCCCATAATTAATCCCTTCACTGCTAGCCATAATACACGTGTGGTGCGCAGCGGCATTTAGCGGCCTTCTAATTACCAAAAAGCAGCGCCAAACCATATATGTCTGCTATTTCTGAACAGTGATGTCGCGAACCTAAAAATTTGGGTTCGCGAACAGCGAACGCGAACTTCCCCAAAAGTTTGCGAACCGGCGAACCCCCATTGACTTTAATGGGCAGGTGAATTTTAAAACCCACAGGGACTCTTTCTGGCCACAATAGTGATGGAAACGTTGTTTCAAGGGGACTAACACCTGGACTGTGGCATGCCGGAGGGGGATCCATGGCAAAACTCCCATGGAAAATTACATAGTTGATGTAATTTTTTAAAGGGCATAAATCACCTATAATTCCTAAATTGTTTGGAATAACATGCTTTAAAACATCAGGTATGATGTTGTATCGATCAGGTAGTGTAAGGGTTATGCCCGCTTCACAGTGACAGACCAAACTCCCTGTTTAAAGGGACAGTCTACACCAGAATTTTTATTGTTTTAAAAGATAGATAATCCCTTTATTACCCATTTCCCAGTTTTGCATAACTAACACATTTATAATAATATACTTTTAACCTCTGTGATTATCTTGTATCTAAGCCTCTGCAAACTGCCCCTTTTTTTTGACAGACTTGCAGTCTAGCCAATCAGTGCCTGCTCCCAGATAACTTCTCGTGCACAAGCACAGTGTTATCTATATGAAATACGTGAACTAACACCCTCTAGTGGTGAAAAACTGTTAAAATGCAATCTGAAAGAGGTGGGCTTCAAGGTCTAAGAAATTAGCATATGAACCTCCTAGGTTAAGCTTTCAACTAAGAATACCAAGAGAACAAAGCAAAATTGGTGATAAAAGTAAATTGGAAAATTGTTTAAAATGACATGCTCTATCTGAATCATGAAAGTTTATTTTGGCCTAGACTGTCCCTTTAACGCACCGCAAACAACCGCAAACAGTCCATTTGCACAACCACAAACTCCCCATTTGCACAAGGTTGGATACCAAGCTAGCCATGTCCCGTTCCTTGTCCTCACTGATGTCATTGAAGGTCTCTTCCTCCACCCAGCCACGGACAACACCAAGGGTCCCCGAAAGGTGACAACAAGCCCCCTGGGACGCCTACTGTGTTTGGTCTTCCACCTCCTCAAAGCCACCTTCCTCCTCTGACTCCTCTTCTTCAGACTCCTCTCTCTGCGTTGTCTCTCTCTGCGTTATTATAAGGTGTGTTAAGTAGTACTATTCCTATCAGTTTAATCCCTGTTCCGTCCCCTATCAGGGGACGTGTATATGGCACGGATTTTAGCAACCGGGAGATGGAAAAAGATGCTTGGTCGGTCCTCCTACTTCAAATTTGGGGCACTGCGCATGCAATCTAATGTGCCACCAGATAGGAGTGGTGTGTTAAGTAGTACTATTCCTATCAGTTTAATCCCTGTTATGTGCCTTTTTTATTGGCTTGGTTTTTGAAGCCACAGTGCTGCACCAGAGGCCAGAAAAATTAGGCATGTACACATGCCTGAAAAATTAGGTATTGTTGCAGCCGCTGCTGTAGCTGAAAGTGCCCTAAAACATTGCGGCTTGAACCCTAGTTGGTGGTGGATAAGTCACGCAAGTCATCCGGCATTCGAAAATTAAATACAGCAGCGTGTGGACCATTTTTAGCCCAAGGCAGCTCATCTCATCAGGCTTTTTTACTCGAATGTATCACCTAATATCAGTCCCTTCGGGATACATCCCTCATTCATCTTAATAAAGGTGAGGTAATCTAGACTTTTTTGACCTAGGCGACTTCTCTTCTCAGTGACAATACCTCCTGCTGCACTGAAGGTCCTTTCTGACAGGACACTTGAAGCGGGGCAGGCCAGAAGTTCTATCGCAAATTGGGATAGCTCAGGCCACAGGTCAAGCCTGCACACCCAGTAGTCAAGGGGTTCGTCGCTCCTCTGAGTGTCGAGATCCGCAGTTAAGGCGAGGTAGTCTGCTACCATTCGGTCGAGTCGTTCTCTGAGGGTGGACCCCGAAGGGCTGTGGCGATGCATAGGAGTTAAAAAGCTCTGCATGTCCTCCATCAACAACACGTCTGTAAAGCATCCTGTCCTTGCTGGCGTGGTCATGGGAGTCGTAGGATTACTTTCACCTCTTCCCCTGTTAGATTCCCGTTGTGCTGTGACATCCCCCTTATACGCTGTGTAAAGCATACTTTTTAATTTATTTTGGAACTGCTGCATCCTTTCCGACTTGTTGTAATTCGGTAACATTTCAGGCACTTTATGCTTATACCGGGGGTCTAGTAGCGTGGACACCCAGTACATGTCGTTCTCCTTCAGCTTTTTTATGAGGGTCACTCAACAGGCATGACAGCATGAAAGATCCCATTTGCACAAGGTTGGATGCCGAGCTACTCATGTCCCGTTCCTCGTCCTCAGTGATCTCACTGAAGGTATCTTCTTCCCCCAGCCACGTACAACACAACGGGTACCAGATAGGTGACAACGAGCACTCTGGGATGCCTGTTGTGGTTGGTCTACCTCCTCCTCCTCAAAGCCACATTCCTCCTCTGACTCCTCTTCCTCACAATCCTCTTCCAGCGTTGCCGCTGGTCCAGCAAGCGATGCTGATAAGGCTGTTTCTGGTGGTGATGGTGACCACAACTCTTCCTCTTCACGCTCATCTCCGGCCTGATCCAGCACTCTTCGCAGGGCACGCTCCAGGAAGAAAACAAATGGTATGATGTCGCTGATGGTGCCTTCGGTGCGACTGACTAGGTTTGTCACCTCCTCAAAAGGACGCATGAGCCTACAGGCATTGCACATGAGCGCCCAGTAATGTGGAAAAAAAATTCCCAGCTCCGCAGAGGCTGTCCTAGCACCCCGGTCATAGAAAATACTCGTTAATGGCTTTTTCTTGTTGGAGCAGGTGGTCGAACATTAGGAGTGTTGAATTCCAACGTGTCAGGCTGTCGCAAATCAAGCGCCTCACTGGCATGTTGTTTCGCTGCTGGATATCGGAAAAGTGCGCTATGGCTGTGTAGGAACGCCTGAAATGGCCACACACCTTCCTGGCCTGCTTCAGGACGTCCTGTAAGCCTGGATACTTATGCACAAAGCGTTGTACGATCAGATTACACACATGTGCCATGCACGGCACATATGTCAACTTGCCCAATTTCAATGCCGCCACCAAATTACTTCCATTGTCCGAAACCCCTTTGCCGATCTCCAGTTGGTGCGGAGTCAGCCACTGATCCACCTGTGCGTTCAGGGCGGACAGGAGTGCTGGTCCGGTGTGACTCTCTGCTTTCAGGCAAGTCAACCCCAAGACGGCTTGACACTGCCGTGTCCAGGATGTGGAATAATACCTGCGGAGCTGGGGGGGTGCCGTTGATGTGGAGCAAGACACAGCAGCAGAAGAGGACTCAGCCGAGGAGGTTATGGAAGAGGATGGAGTAGGAGGAGTAGAGGAGGTGGCAGCAGGCCTGCCTGCAAGTCGTGGCGGTGTTACCAACTCCTCCTCTGCAGAGCCACGCATTCCATGCTTGGAAGCCATCAGCAGGTTTACCCAATGTGCAGTGTAGTTGATATACCTGCCCTGACCATGCTTTGCAGACCCGCTATCAGTGGTCAGATGGACCCTTGCCCCAACACTGTGTGCTAGACATGCCATTACTTCCTTTCGCACAATCGAGTACAGGTTGGGGATTGCCTTTTGTGCAAAGAAATTTCGGCCGGGTACCTTCCACTGCGGTGTCCCAATAGCTACAAATTTTTTGAATGCCTCAGACTCCACCAGCTTGTATGGTAAAAGCTGGTGGGCTAACAGTTCAGACAAGCCAGCTGTCAGACGCCGGGCAAGGGGGTGACTTTGTGACATTGGCTTCTTACTCTCAAACATGTCCTTGACAGACACCTGACTGTGGGCAGATGAGCAGGAACTGCTCCGTTAGAGAGCCGGATTGGCGGATGGTTGAGAGGGGGCAAGGAGGACAGCAGTGGTTGACGTGGCTGAAGATGCTGGACCAGGAGGAGGATGGCAGCTTTGAGTTTGTGTGCTGCTTCTACTCATATCCCATAGGCGTTTGTGATGTGCGATCATGTGCCTTCGCAAAGCAGTTGTACCTAGGTGGGTGTTGGACTTCCCACGACTCCGTTTCTTTTGGCACAGGTTGCAAATGGCATCGCTGTTGTCAGAGGCAGACACACACAAAAAATGCCAAACTGCTGAGCTCTGCGATGACGGCATTCTGGTGGTGGCAACAGCATGCGTTTATTGGCGTGCTGTCTGGCTGACCCCGGTTGCCGATGCATGCTGTCTGACTGTGACACTAGCTCCTTGCAACGACCTCCCCCTGCTTCCAACTCATCTCCTCCTCTCTGTCTCCCCATCTGAACTTTACCCCTGTTCTTTTTCTCTTCTAGCGGGCACCCACGTGACATCCATGGACGTATCGTCATCATCAACCGCTTCACTTGTATCTGACAAATCAACAAAGGAAGCAGCAGCGGGTACAACATCATCATCATCACACCGTACGTCCATGTCTGTAATGCTGCCTGACTGAGACATATCACTGTTATCTACATCCTCTGTCAATGATGGTTGCGCATCACTCATTTCATCCAACTGATGTGTAAAAAACTCCTCTGACAGATCAAGTGAAGCGGCTGTGGTGCTAGTGTTGATGGTGGCGGCAGGCGGGCGAGTGGTAACTTGAGAGGTGCCCGAAGATAAGCTGGAGGAGGATGGTGCGTCAAGGTTCGGAGCGGAAGCTATAGAAGATTGGGTGTCCTGTGTTATAAAGTCAACTATGTCCTCCTCAGACCTTTTCGAGTTCATGGGACGTGGCCTCTGAACACTGGGCATTATTCTAGTGCCAAAGGGAATCACAGCACCACGACCACGACGGCACCTGCGGGGTGGCCTGCCTCTGCCTGTCATTTTTTTTTAAATGTACACTTACACTACTATTAAACAAGATATGAGTGGTGGCACTGGGCAAGTGGGCACAGTATACGCTGTGAGACTGATACAAAAAAGCAGACTGATGTTTCACAGTCCAAAAAGTTTTTATTTTTTTAAATGTACACTTACACTACTATTAAACAAGATATGAGTGGTGGCACTGGGCAAGTGGGCACAGTATACACTGTGATCCTGGCACACACGCTGGCAGGCAGGCAACTGCAATTAGATTACACAAGCAGACTGATGTTTCACAGTCAAAAAAGTTTTTTTTTTAATTTACACTACTGTTACACCAGATATGAGTGGGGGCACTGGGCAAGTGGGCACAGTATACGCTGTGAGCCTGGTACACACGCTGGCAGGCAGGCAACTGCAATTAGATTACACTAGCAGACTAATGTTTCACAGTCAAAAAAGTTTTATTTTTTAAATTTACACTACTGTTACACCAGATATGAGTGGTGGCAATGGGCAAGTGGGCCTGGCACACATGCTGGCAGGCAGGCAACTGCAATTAGATTACACTAGCAGACTGATGTTTCAAAGTCAAAAAAGTTTTTTTTTAAAATTTACACTACTGTTACACCAGATATGAGTGGGGGCACTGGGGAAGTGGGCACAGTATACGCTGTGAGCCTGGCACACACTCTGGCAGGCAGGCAGGCAACTGCAATTAGATTACACTAGCAGACTGATGTTTCAAAGTCAAAAAAGTTTTTTTTTTTAAATTTACACTACTGTTACACCAGATATGAGTGGGGGCACTGGGCAAGTGGGCCTGGCACACACGCTGGCAGGCAGGCAACTGCAATTAGATTACACTAGCAGACTGATGTTTCAAAGTCCAAAAAGTTTTTTTTTTTTTTTTAATTTACACTACTGTTATACCAGATATGAGTGGTGTCACTGGGCAAGTGGGCCTGGCACACACGCTGGCAGGCAGGCAACTGCAATTATATTACACAGGCAGACTGATGTTTCACAGTCAAAAAAGTTTTTGTTTTTTTTAATTTACACTACTGTTACACCAGATATGAGTAGGGGCACTGGGCAAGTGGGCATAGTATACGCTGTGAGCCTGGCACACATGCTGGCAGGCAACTGCAATTAGATTACACTAGAAGACTGATGTTTCACAGTCAAAATTTTTTATTTTTTTAAAATTTACACTACTGTTACACCAGATATGAGTGGGGGCACTGGGCAAGTGGGCCTGGCACACACGCTGGCAGGCAGGCAACTGCAATTAGATTACACTAGCAGACTGATGTTTCACAGGCAAAAAAGTTTTTTTTTTTTTTAAATTTACACTACTGTTACACCAGATATGAGTGGTGTGGCACTGGGCAAGTGGGTCTGGCACACACGCTGGCAGGCAGGAAACTGCAATTAGATTACACTAGCAGACTGATGTTTCACAGTCAAAAAAGTTTTTTTTTTAAATTTACACTACTGTTACACCAGATATGAGTGGTGTGGCACTGGGCAAGTGGGTCTGGCACACACGCTGGCAGGCAGGCAACTGCAATTAGATTACACTAGCAGACTGATGTTTCACAGTCAAAAAAGTGTTTTTTTTCTTTAAATTTACACTACTGTTACACCAGATATGAGTGGTGTGGCACTGGGCAAGTGGGCCTGGCACACACGCTGGCAGGCAGGCAACTGCAATTAGATTACACTAGCAGACTAATGTTTCACAGTCAAAAAAGTTTTTTTTTTAAAATTTACACTACTGTTACACCAGATATGAGTGGTGGCACTGGGCAAGTGACTTGGCAGGCAGGCAACTGCAATTAGATTACACAGGAAAAAAATAAAAATAAATAAAAAATGATGTTCTAGTCCTAAAAAGGGCTTTTTTGGGGTGTTGTGCTTACAGCAGAGATCAGATGAGTCCTTCAGGACTGTAGTGGACACTGAATACACTAGCCTAGCTATAAATTTCCATATTAAATCACCAGCAGCTACACTGTCCCTCCTCTCACTAACAATGCAGCTTCTGAATGAATCTAAAATGGCTGCTGTTCAGGAGCTGGGAGGGTCTGGGAGGGAGGGTCTGCTGCTGATTGGCTGGAATGTGTCTGCAGACTGTGAGATACAGGGTCAAAGTTTACTCAATGATGACGAATAGGGGGCGGATCGAACATTGCATATGTTCGCCTGCAGAGCGAACGCGAACATGCTATGTTCGCCGGGAACTATTCGCCGGCGAACTATTCGCAACATCACTATTTCTGAACAAAGGGGATCCCAGAGAAGCATTTACAACCATTCATGCCATAAGTTGTTTGTAAATAATTTCAGTGTGAAACCTAAAGTTTGTGAAAAAATTTGTGAAAAAGTGAACAATTTTTTTTATTTGATCGCATTTGGCGGTGAACTGGTGGCATGAAATATACCAAAATGGGCCTAGATCAATACTTTGGGATGTCTTCTAAAACAAAATATATCAGTGTTCCAATGTAAGTAGTGCTAATTTTGAAAAAAAGTGGTTTGGAAATAGCTACTTGTATTTATTGCCCTATAACTTGCAAAAAAAGCAAAGAACATGTAAACATTGGGTATTTCTAAACTCAGGACGAATTTTAGAAACTATTTAGCATGGGTGTTTTTTGGTGGTTGTAGATGTGTAACAGATTTTGGGGGTCAAAATTAGAAAAAGTGTGTTTTTTTCCTCATATTTTGTCATTTTTTTATAGCAAATTATAAGATATGATGAAAATAATGGTATCGTTAGAAAGTTAATTTAATAGCGAGAAAAATGGTATATAATATGTGTGGGTACAGTAAATGAGTAAGAGAAACATTACAGCTAAACACAAACATTGCAAAAATGTAAAAATAGCCTTGGTCCCAAACGGATAGAAAATGAAAAAGTGCTGGGGTCATTAAGGGGTTAAACAACTTTCCAATTTACTTTTATCACCAATTTTGCTTTGTTCTCTTGGTAGACTTAGTTAAAAGATAAACCTAGGAGGTTTATATGCTAGTTTCTTTGTCCTTGAAGACCGCCTCTTATATGAATGCATTTTGACAGTTTTTTACCACTAGAGGGTGTTAGTTCATGTGTGTCATATAGATAACACTGTGCTCAAGCATGTGGAGATAGCTAGGAGTAAGCACTGATTGGCTAAAATGCAAGTCTGTCAAAAGAACTGAAATAAGGGGACAGTTTGCAGAGGCTTAGATACAAGATAATCACATAGGTAAAAAGTATATTAATATAACTGTGTTGGTTATGCAAAACTGGGGAATGGGTAATAAAGGGATTATCTATCTTTTAAAAAAATAACAATTCTGGTGTAGACTGTCCCTTTAACAGAGTGAGTCCATCTATTTCCACCAAGAAACATACCATTTATTACACAATCTGTGTGGAGACACAAACAACAGAGGGCGCGTCCAAGTGTAACACTGTGGTGTACTAAACAGATGAATAGAAGAGAATCACTGTACTCACAATTGTGGCAGCACCAATGTGCTAAGTGACACAGACTGGGATCTCTCAGTGACCCAGCTCACTGCTCCAACGGTTATGTGGTCAGGCAGACTAACTCCTCTCAAACAGACCTCTCAAACAGACAATTGCCCCTTGAGACACTTGCTACGCGTTTCTCAGCTGTAACTCACTGTTTCCTCAGGCATATGTCTGTTACTAACAAGCACGACCTATTTAAACATACTAACTACCTATCAGGATGTAGCATCTGCTCACACCCACTTTACCGCATGTGTTGCATGTCAAATTAATCAAAAGTATTAACAACAAGGTAACTGGTTACAGTACAACATATTATCTAAAACGTTTATATCATAGTATTAAAAGTCATACTTATATATTCTATTAGTCCTCTCATTTGATGGAAATCCTAGATCCATAGTATGTGTAGAAAGCGAACTTGCTTATATTAATAATGACCCTTATGTATTCTTGGTTCTATAACCAATGACCTGTGTATCTAGTAGTGATTTGTTCGCTATACTTATCGATCTCGCAATCTACCAAATCCTCAAATTTGTTTTGAGATGTCAATATCGTATATATAATTCTTAAGTTTAGTTTTAAATAAACTTTTTTCTCCAAGTGTTATTTATTTGTGAGATATACTAGATTATCCTTCAGATGCTGGTGTGATCTATGAATAATACTGGATGTTGATATTTAGATATTTAGTTCCTTCAAAATGAGCTCACATTTGTGTTTGATTAGTTAAAAGCTGCCATATCAACGTTCTTGTTTAGACCCATTGGAGATAATGATTGAAAACTTGTAGATCCATATGCCTACTACCAGGGCTTTCGTCGCACCTCCCGATCGAAGCCTATTACAATGTGTGACTCCCCCCCCTCCCCCCACTTACACGTTATTCATAATGTTCCTAAAACACACGTCCTTAAACACGGATGTGCTCTCACAAATAAATAACACTTGGAGAAAAAAGTTTATTTAAAACTAAACCGGTAGACCTGAGAATTATATATACGATATTGACATCTCAAAACAAATTGGAGGAGTTGATAAATTGCCATCGATAGGTATAGCGAACAAATCACTACTAGGTACACAGGTCATAGGTTATAGAACCAAAAACACATAAGGGTTATTATTAATATAAGCAAGTTCGCTTTATACACATACTATGGATCTAGGATTTCCATCAAATGAGAGGACTAATAGAATATATACGTATGACTTTTAATACTATGATATAAAGGTTTTAGATAATATGTTGTACTGTAACCAGTTACTTTTATGTTGTTAACACTTTTGATTATTTTGACATGCAACACATGAGGTAAAGTGGGTGTGAGCAGATGCTAAATCCTGATAGGTAGTTAGTATGTTTAAATAGGCCGTGCTTGTTAGTAAGTGACATATGCCTGAGGAAACAGCGAGTTACAGCTGAGAAACGCTTAGCAAGTGCCTCAAGGGGCAATTGTATCACCCTAATGTTGAAGAGTTGTTTTTATTTTTTTTTCATAAACACCTATTTTATACTACAAGCACAAGTCTGTTTGAGAGGAGTGAATCTGCCTGACCACATAATCATTGGAGCAGTGAGGTGGGACACTGAGAGATCCCAGTCTGTGTCACTTAGCACATTGGTGCTGCCACAATTGTGAGTACAGTGATTTCTTTCTATCCATCTGTTTGGTACACCACAGTTTTACACTAGGTGGCGCACTCCGTTATTTGTGTCTCCACACAGATTGTTTATCATCCAAATATTAAGGAGAGGAGCAGCCTTGAGAATTCACCATATCCCATTTTCCTAAATGAGAAGATTTATATATGGGTTTATTTTGAGATCCTAATCTGATTTAAGACACCACAAAGGAATTGACATTGTTATTTTCCCCTTTTTCCCACCCTGGACTGAAATAAATGTAACATTTTCATTTAACATTCCATTTAGTGTCTATTTATGTCACACACATACACACACACATATATATATATATATATATATATATATATATATATATATATATATATATTTATACATATTGTATCTACACAATTGACACCAATTGTGTCGCCCCTAGGGACCTTCGCTGTCTATAGGCATAGGTTGTTTAGTACCATTTAATACAGTTTGATGTTGTAATGTACAAGTTGAACTAGTAATATTACTGACAGCCAACAAAAATATATAGCTCTTTGTTTCTTAGAAATAATAGAAATGTACTTACCAAAGGTTTACTAAGAAAACGTGTTCTATTTCCTGGAGGATCTCTAATTCTCTAAAAACATTTCGTACTTCATCCCGCTCAATACATTGTTGTTTGTTCATGTATTTCATGGCATACATTGTTTCTGTGTCTTTTTTTTGAACAATACAAACCTACAGTTGTATGAAAGAAGAAAAGGAGGAAAAAAAGAATATTAATTAGAGTCTTTGAAATTAGTAACAAAAAAACACAGAAACAATAAACATAACCTCTACATCAAAAAGTGCTGACAATGTTAATTATCATCAACAAATGGAAATTTATGTCAGTTTGTTTTATAAAACAACATTAAAGAGACACTAAACTCAAAAAAATTCTTTATCTATTCAGATAGAGGATACAATTTTAAACAACTTTCCAATTTTATTACAAGACCAGAGACTCATATTTTGCATTCTCTCTCTTTACTACTTAAATGCAGTTATTCAAAGTATAGATGAAAATACAACAAACTGTCAAATTTAAAAAGTAGACAGTAAAAAACAAATAATACATCAGTGACCAATCAGAATAGAGAACTGATTAAACTAAAATGACATAACCAATCAAATTGCTAATAAGACCTATAAACTGTCCACAATACAGCAATACATCCTCTTTCTTTTACTGCTTCAGAAAGATAAGTATTGCTATATTGTTTATTGTTAATAAAAAATTATTATTATTGTTTTTTGCTCATATCGTTTTTATATATTGTTTATCCCTTCATTATTAGTTGCAGTTACTTCTTTTTTGGTTTAACTTTTTTATTACTTTTCAGCTTACTTATTATTTTTCTTTAATTTTGTACTCCCATTGTTGTTTTCTCATTCCGGTTTTCAACTTTGCCTACTTCAGCCGATTACGAAGCATCCTTTGCTTGTAATCGGCTTCTTTTCCCCGGCTGCGTTATGCAGCACTGTTCCGTCGTCCATGTTGAGTGTGGAACCGGCTTCAGTGCGCATGCGCAGCCTGTCCTCACTTACTACGCAGTTGCTTTTTCAAGTTCGTCCGACTAACAGCTGTTTCAGTCGGGTGATAGCAACATTGTTGCTTTCCGGCTGTTCTTTTAATAAGACATATTTTTGCTGTTTAGTTCCTTGTTCTCTGTCTCCATCTTTTGGCCATAATTTAGTATAACTCTTGTTAATTATAAGTTATTTAAATTTATCTTTTGACTTTTGTTCACATCTTTTGGGGTCAATATATTTTAATTTATATTGTTAAATTTATTGGATAAGATTTTTATTAGCTTGTTTTAATAAATTTATTAATTTATTTATTTAAGTTTATTTAATTATTTATATATCCTTTAATTATGTCTCAATCTTCAGATTTGAACCCTCTTAATTCAGAAAGTGTTCAAAAGATGATTGATACATCAATGAATTCTATGTTACAAAAAATTTCTTTATTAATTGATAAATCATCTAAAAAGACTTTAAAAAGGAAAAGGCCCATTTCAAGTGGCATTAAAACTAGTAAAAAATTATTAAAGAAATCTCGCCAGATTGTCTCTGGTTCTGTTGTTCCTGACAGGCAAGGAAGAAAAACCCCTGTAACTCCCTCTACTCCCAAGAGGTTACTTATGGGAGAGGCTTTGGCCAATTATGAAGAATCTGAGATTTCTGATACTGAAGTTAATTCCGACTCATCTTTGGATGCTAATAAATCTGAAAATTATATTTCTAATTCTTCAGATAATTCTTCGGCCTCTCCGAAGATTAAAAAACTCAAAAAAGTTTTTAAAAAATCTAAACATTTGGATTCTTCAAAGGTTGAATTTTTTGATTGCCTAGGAAATCCTAGGTTTAATGCAGATGATCTGCACCACCCTAGATCTGCGGAGTGGTGCCCTTCATCTGATATTGCGGAATTCATTGATTACCAGATAAGACAACCATTAAAGAGAGATTCTAGAAATAAGATGAGGGCGGAATGCCCCAGACCAATTCTTCCTAACAACGCTTGTATTACACCTGAAGTAGATCCAAAAATTTTAAAATTCATAGGGTCTCCAGGTTTTAAGTTAAAGAAGGGCATGGACCGTGCTTGGAAAATTTGTCAAGACAAAATGCTTGATACTATTGGTCCTTTAGCAAAGTTATTTGACTTATCTGAACAAGCGGTATATGATAATTCATTGCTTGATCCGGTCGTAGTCAGAGAATGGCTGCAGAGGATGCTCAGTTTTCTGGGTAACGCCAACTCTGCTATGTATACCGAACGCAGACGAAATATTCTTAGACGTATTGACCCCAAGGTGTGTGATTTCGCCATTAATGAAATAAATTCAGATACTAATGGCCTTTTATTTGGAGACACATTTATAAAGGAACTTAACAGTTATGTTAATACCTTCTCTAATTTGAATAAAGTTCGTACTTCTATGAAAAAGATTTTTCATCAGGAACGTTTTTCTGAACAGGCTGGGAAAGGTAGAGGCCGCTTTCCCGGCCGTGCCTCTTATCCAAACAGGTCTCAATTTATCAACCAGCAATTTCATTCTCAAAGATTGTATCAAAATCCAATCTCCTCAAATTTCTTCCCATCCAGAGGGAGATTTTGGAATCCTAGACTCCAGCGTTCGAGGCAAAGATCTCGCCCATCTCAAGGTAAATTTTTATTTCCCTCTTTCTCAGAATTCTTTCCAAAACTTAGTAGGAGGCAGATTGTCTCTTTTTGCTCAAAATTGGAAATTAATAACTTCAGATCAATGGGTTCTTCAGACGGTTTCAGGTCTTTTTATAGATTTTATTTCTCCCCCACTTCAAAAATCCCTTCCATTTCCAATAAAATTTTCTGTTTCAGACAAAATTTTAGTTCAAAAAGAAATTTTAAATCTCATAGAAAAACAAGCAATAGAACCAGCTTCAGATCCTCAAAATTGCTTCTACAGCAATCTTTTTCTAGTAAAAAAGAAAAATGGTCAATTTCGCCCTGTTATAAATTTAAGAACTCTGAATGCCTTCGTGGTTTATCAACATTTCAAAATGGAAGGTATTCATCTTCTCAGAGATTGTCTTCTAGACAACGATTTTTTAGTCAGACTAGATCTAAAAGATGCCTATCTCACGATTCCAGTAACTTTAGTTCACAGGAAATTTCTTACTTTCAAGTGGGAAGGAAAAATCTGGAGTTTCACTTGCATGCCCTTCGGATTATCTTCAGCCCCTTGGATTTTCACCAAATTGATGAAACCTATAATTACTTGGCTTTGTCTTCGCGGTGTTCGTCTTATTATCTATCTAGACGATATTTTGATTATGAATCAAGATTCAGTTGTTTTGACTTCCCAACTCAATTTAACTATTTATATTTTAGAAAATTTAGGTTTCTTAGTCAACAAAGAGAAATCTGTTCTTTCTCCAACCAAATCTCTAACCTTTTTGGGTTTTCAAATAGATACATTGAAATCTACCTTAAGTCTTCCCAGAGAGAAAATTGTGAATATCAAAAAAGAGATTTCAAAAACTCTTTCTTTGTCTTTAGTTCCCATCAGGACTATAGCCAGAATAGTTGGGTTACTTTCATCCTCTATTCAGGCTATTTTCCCTGCTCCTCTTCATTACAGGGAACTTCAACGTTTAAAAATTTTTCATCTTCAGAAAGGTCTGTCATATTCTCATTTGATTCCTCTTTCTTCAGAAGCCAAAGAAGAACTTTCATGGTGGTTATCCCATATAGAAGCTTGGAACGGGAGAGCCATTTTTGGGAAATCTCCGGATTTAATCATAGAATCCGATGCCAGTCGTTCGGGCTGGGGAGCTCGTTGTGGCCCTTCAATCACAGGAGGAAAATGGTCTTCAAGGGAAAAACTTTTTCATATCAATTGCTTAGAACTTTTGGCAGGCTCTTTTGCAGTCAAAAGTTTTGTAAAAGATTCTTTGCCAGTGTCAATTTTACTCAGAATGGACAATATTTCTGCAGTCCGTTATTTGAATCGTTTAGGTGGTACAAAATCAAGAGATTTGTCGATTATTACGAAAGAATTCATTCATCTTTGCTTGGACAGAAATATTTCTGTCAAAGCGGAATATATTCCAGGATTATCCAATGTCGCAGCGGATTGGGGTTCTCGTTATCTGACAGATTCCAGCGATTGGAAACTTCATTATCAAGTTTTTCATTCGCTTCAATCTCTCAGGGGTCCCTTTTCGATGGATCTGTTTGCTTCGAGACTGAATCATCAGATTCATCCTTATTTCAGTTGGCGTCCAGATCCAGAAGCATTGGCGATAGATGCATTTCTCCATCCTTGGCCTCGTCAGACAGCTTATGCCTTTCCTCCTTTCTCAATGATTCAGAGAGTCATTTCAGTAGTCCGTCGGGATCTTCTTTCAATTCTTCTCATCACTCCACTTTGGCCATCTCAACCTTGGTACCCATCTCTTCTAGAATTGTCTGTCAACCATCCTCTTCTTCTTCCCGTTTTTCCTCTTCTGTTGTCAGATCCAGAAGGTCATCCTCACGATCTTATCATTCAAGGATCTCTTCGTCTTATAGCTTGGTCAATTTCGGGCAATCTTCATCATTCAAAGGTTTATCTCAACAAGCTCAAGAACTCCTCGGGGATTCTTTGGCCCCCGGGACCAAAAAATGCTATTTTTCCGCATGGACCAGATGGACTGGCTGGTGCATGGAAAGAAGTTTGGATCCCTTTTCAGTGGATATAAGTTGTATTATTAATTTCCTTACTTCTCTTTTCGAATCAGGATTAGCTTACAGAACCATCAATGTTTCTAGATCTGCAATTTCAGCCAAACATTCTTTTATTAATAATTTCCCTGTGGGTCAACATCCTTTAATTTGTAAATTAATGAAAGCAATTAAACTTAAAAGACCCCCAACTCCTAAATATTCTTCTTTTTGGGATGTTGATCTTATTTTTTCCCTCTTTAAATCTTGGCCTTCTAATGAATTCTTATCCTTAAAACAGCTTTCTGCTAAACTGGCTACCCTTTTGTGTTTAATTTCTTTTCGTAGAGTCTCTGACGTCAGGGCTTTAGATTTTAATTCTAAACGTTTTACTCCTGAAGGTGTTACTTTCTTTATCTCTAAAAGAACTAAATCTTTTTCAACCTCAATTTTCTATCCTTACTTACCTTCTGAACCTCTTCTTTGTGTAGTAATATGTCTTAAAGAGTATGAACGCAGAACTTCTTCTTTCCGTTCTTCATCCTCTAATCAACTTTTGCTATCTTTCATGTCTCCTCATTATCCTGTCTCCTCTACTTCTATAGCCAGGTGGGTTAAATGGGTTATGAGTGAAGCAGGAATTGATATTTCTTTTTCCGCTCACTCTGTTAGAGGATCAGCCGCTTCCAAAGCATTTTTAAAAGCTGCTACCCTTCAACAAATTTTGGATGCAGCTGACTGGTCTTCTGATTCTATTTTTAAACAATTTTATTTTAAACCCATTGAACACGCCTCGCTTAATTTATTTTGTTAGTTGCTTTAAACTAGCAAAATATGAGTCTCTGGTCTTGTAATAAAATTGGGATTATCCTAAATTATGAAGGTATAATCTAGATTTTATTAAAGACACAGAGACGATTATTTTCCCTCCTCAAATTTATTTTGTTATATTTATTCCCACCCTTGATTGGTTTGTATTATATTATTAACATGATTTATATATTTATTTCAGTTGCCAACCAATAATAAGGATATTCTCCTAAGTGGCTTTGTTCCTGCACATCTTCTGGAAAAGTCAGATCTTCAAGCAAGTTTTTCTTATCTTCAACAGTTTTCCAGTTGTGTTTCTAACCTTCTAGACAAGTTGGATATTTCATCACGGAAGATTCTTCTCTTCAAACTTCTACTCTTCATGATTTTCGGTTTCCTGTTGGTTTGGAGTTATTCCTTCATGATGGACTTTTTGTTTCCTTCTTCAGTTTCAAAGAAAGAGGATGTATTGCTGTATTGTGGACAGTTTATAGGTCTTATTAGCAATTTGATTGGTTATGTCATTTTAGTTTAATCAGTTCTCTATTCTGATTGGTCACTGATGTATTATTTGTTTTTTACTGTCTACTTTTTAAATTTGACAGTTTGTTGTATTTTCATCTATACTTTGAATAACTGCATTTAAGTAGTAAAGAGAGAGAATGCAAAATAATCGTCTCTGTGTCTTTAATAAAATCTGGATTATACCTTCATAACTTAGGATAATCCCAATTTACTTCTATAATCTAATTTGCTTCAATCTTTAGATGTCCTTTGCTGAAGAAATAGCAATACACATGGTTGAGCCAATCACACGAGGAATCTATGTGCATCAACCAATCAGCAGCTACCGAGCCTATCTAGATATGCTTTTCAGCAAAGTATATCAATAGAATGAAGCAAATTAGATAATAGAAGTAAATTAGAAAGTTGTTTACAATTGCATGCTCTTTCTAAATCATGAAAGAAAAAAAATTGTGTTTCATGTCCTTTTAATGATTGTAGAACTCCCAAACCTCAAAGGTTCCAGTTGTCTTGATCTTGCAAGGCAATACCTTTTTAAATGTCCAGTGCTCTACAGGCAAGGAAGAGAGAGGAGAAATAATAAAGGCAGAAATAGATAGATAAAGATGGGGTCTGCCGTATGTACTACCTTGCACCCTTGCTATTTAGCCTTATAGTTTGCTAGCACCACAAATGTTGTTATCTAGAACAGTGGTGGTGTACCTAATACTCACACAAACACAAAACACAATGTCCCTGGGTTACTGCCATACTGTTTACCACTCACAGCTCAGTTTAATTTGGCTGCACATGTTCTAGGTAACATTTGTGAAACTGCAACATCCAGCATGCTGTGGCATAAGATCCCTACACATGAAAACTCTACAGAGCTACCATTGTCAGATTAATTTTCCACAGAAGAAAATGACCCTAAATTAATTGTTTGGTCTTCTGCACGCTTGGGGGTAGATTTATTAAGCAGCGGATGCGGCTTTCTCTGCCCATCGTTTCAGGCTCACCTTAAACGGAAATTAAGAAGCAGCGGACGTAAGACCACTGCTCCTTAACTTCTCCACCACCTTTTAGGTGGCGGACTGAAATCATCCCGATCCGATCAGTGAGCAGGGGTGGCATTGCACAAGCATTCACTAGAATTGCTTGTGCATTGATAAATTTAGCGAGGTTGAGCAGACAGCAAATTATGTCCGCTCGACCTTTAATAAATCTACCCCTTAATATCTGAATTAGACCATAAAATATATGACACACCAAAATGTATGGGGATTTGGAGGCTGGACATGGGTTTAAAGGGATATTAAACACAACTATTTTAAAAATGCATATGAAAAGGCAATAAATAAATATGTCAATCTTTTTTTAGCTAATATTGGTGTCAGGAAGATTATGTTTGTACACAACTCATCCCTTGGGACAGACTGCTCAGTGGGTGATAAGGACAATTCTTATTTCTATATTGATGCACAGAAAAAGAGTTGGTCCCACAGAGAACGTTCATTTAGTAGGTTGTGATACCTTTTAATGTACCAACAAAATCAAGGGTTTTTTAACCTTGATTATATTGGTGGACAGAAGCAATAGAAAAATGCTTTCATTAGTTCAGAACAAAATGTTTTATCCAGAGAATTCACTCTTCAGGTTACAAAAACCGAGACACTATAAAAAAAATCTGCTGTCACTTAATTTTCTCATACTAGCTCCATTATAGTAGGTAACAAAAGCACTAAGTTTGTGTTTAGAATATCTTACTCTCAGAAATTCATTACTCAGGACTACAATTCTTAAAGTTTATGAATGTTAAGAAGCAAATTAGTGTAATGACTAAGAAACATTTTAGACTCCATTTAAATGACAGTACAGTTTGATTATAAGACATCCTCACTGTAGTTTATCCACTTCAGACCCCTGATAAGTGCCATAGAGAAGCCACAGCTGGTCGCCCATACATGGAAGTTTTTTTTTGTTTTGTTTTTTCTTACAGCGACATGGTGGGGCAGTATAGCCATTCAAAGGTTGTACCGCATATGGCTGTTAAGATGAAAATTTTCTATGGCACCAGACAAATTTTGCTTGTGCTCAAGCGCACCATTTAATTTCAACTTGTAACACTTGCGCAAGTAAGCACAGTCGCGATATTGCTTATCGCAGCTTGAGATAACTTTAGCGCGCCATTTGTATCTGGCTCATAATACTGAAAACTTTTGGTGGAGCCACTCATTAATGTATTAATATAATTGTGTTTCAGAGCAGAAAATATCTTTATTTTATTTTAAATCAGTTTTATTAAAGTTACATTTACGTTTTGTTCTTAAAGGGACATGAAATCCAAAATGTTTCTTTCATGATTAAGGAATAATTTTAAACAACTTTCAATTTCACTGCTATTATCTAATTTGCTTCATTCTCTTGGTATCCTTTGTTGTAGGAGTAGTAAAGCATTACTGCGAGTAATCTGAAAGCCAATGACAAGAGGCAAATATGTGCAAGATACTATAAATACATTTGAAAGTTATTTAAAATTGCATGCTCTATCTGAATTATGCAAGAAAAAAATTGAGTTTCATTTCACTTTCATGAAATGTTGTGCATTAAAGAGCATGAAAGTAAAACTGAAGCTTCCATGTTTCCGTTAGCGCCTGGTTTCTCATGATGGCTTTGCTTGTGGGCCGTGACTCAACATGCCCCCACTATGCACCACGGCACACATAAGGAATGCTGGAGAGTACTTCCATTGCACATGTGCTTGTCCGCATGTACCGGCAGTTCAGTTGGAGGAAAGCACGGGACAAGGAGCAGACGGGACTGGACATGGACACCGCACTTAAGTAAGCCAGTAATACCAGCCCACTAACACAAATTAAAGTGTATATTTTATTTTCTTCCCCCACTACTGACACCAATGTATATATATATATATATATATATATATATATACACACAAATGTATATGTAAATACATACACATATACAATACATTCACACACATATACATATCTAATTGCTGACACACATACACACTCACACTTTGTATATAACAAATTTGAAGGAAATAAAACAGAGGCCCGGTGAGCACCCAGGGCTGAGCATGTTGCAGGGTCATAGGATGTGTACCCGGTCCAGTATGAGAGTGCAGTCCCCCTCCGTGTTTTGTATATGTCTAGGGTGATTACATAAGCCTGTGCACCCATCCCTTGTTCCCAGTTTGTTTGGATTTGAGAGCTTGCATTGTGTGGCTGTTTTAGGGTCCCAGGTATTGGAAAGGACCTTGACGTGGTACCTGGGCTTGTCCCATTTGGCCAGATGCGGTAACTAACCTTTCCATTTTTGCTATTAAATCTTAGCTGAGAGCTTGTAAGTGAGTGCTGGACTTTCTCTGTGTGTTATATACAGTATATATATAAATATATATATATATATATATATATATTTATATATATATATATATATATATATATATATATATATATATATATATATATATATATATATATATATATAGGCATCCAAATACCAACTTGTTTCCACCAGTGGTCATCCGCCTGGGTGCAGACTTGAAAACAGTACAGGAACCAAATGAAGATGCACTCTCAGGACTTTTAACAGCAAAGTAAAGATTACTTTATTTGTGGAACATTTTCGGGGATCATGCTGACGAAGGGGACCGGATCCCCGAAAACGTTCCACTTATATATATATATATATATATATATATATAAATACTGCATACACATACACAAATATACACATACATACATACATACATATATACTGTACATACATATACATATAAACAGATATACACATATACATATATACACAAACATGTATACAAATCACAGAAATCAATATACCCACATACATATACACTTACAAACACAACTATACAATTACAAATTACATTTAATATTATTTTTATTATCAGTTATTTGTAAAGTGCCAGCAGATTCCGCAACGCTATAAACATAGGTGGTATACAAGGTAACATTTATAAGGATTAAATGGGTAGAGGACCCTGCCGAGAATCACACTATTGTAGTCAGCTCTTAAGAAGGTGATCTGCAAACAGTTGGGCTCTTAGGCTTACATGCTAAGGGGGTTCAAGGGGATAGCAATGGAGGAGAGGAACTGGTAAAAGGAAAGGTTAGTGTAGGTTGTACGAATCCCTGAACAGTAGAGTCTTTAGGTTGTGCTTGAAGCTTTCAAAACTATGGGAAAGTCTTGTGAAGCGAGGCAGAGAGTTCCACAAGATGGGAGCCAGTCTGGAGAAGTTCTGTAAACGGGAATGTGAGAAGGTAACAAGAGATGAGGAGAGAAGGAGGTCGTGAGCAGAGTGAAGGGGACAGGAGGGAGAGTATCTGGAGACTATGGGGCATATGTATCAAGCTCCGAATGGAGCTTGATACATATGCTCACCAGAAACAGCAGTTATGAAGCAGTGGTCACAAAGACCGCTGCTCCATAACCTGTCCGCCTGCTCTGAGCAGGCGGACAGACATCGCCGGAAATCAACCTGATCGAGTACAATCGGGTTGATTGACACCTCCCTGCTGGCGGCCAATTGGCTGCGAGTCTGCAGGGGGCAGCGTTGCACCATCAGCTCTTGTGAGATATTACAAGAATGTTAAACTAATTACACCTAATCTAAGCCCCCTAATAAAATAAAAAAAATTAAAAAATAAAATACCCTACCCTATTCTACATTACAAAGTAATCAGCTCTTTTACCACCCCTTAAAAGGGCTTTTTGTGGGGCATGCCCCAAAGTAATCCCCTTCTATCAGATGGAAGACCTCTTCAGTGCCCCTTGGATGAAGATTTCTATCGGATGGAAGACCTCTTCAGCGCCCCTTGGATGATGACTTCAGCCCGGCTGGGTGAACACGACTCAAGGTAGGGAGATCTTCAGGGGAGTAGTGTTAGGTTTATTTAAGGGGGCTTGGGTGGGTTAGAGTAGGGGTATGTGGGTGGTGGGTTTTAATGTTGGGGGGGTTGTATTTTTTTTACAGGCAAAAGAGCTGATTACTTTGGGGCATTCTATTGTAATGTAGAATAGGGTAGGGACTTTTATTATTTTGTTTGTTTTTTTATTTTATTAGGGGGCTTAGATTAGATGTAATTAGTTTAACATTCTTGTAATCTTTTTTTATTTTCTGTAATTTAGTGTTTTGTTTTTTTTTGTAATTTAGTTTAGTTTATTTAATTGTATTTAATTGTAGGTATTGGTAGCTAATTTAATTAATTAATTTAGTGTATTGTTAGGTTTAATTGTAACTTAGGTTAGGATTTATTTTACAGGTAATTTTGTAAGTATTTTAACTAGGTAGTTATTAAATAGTTAATAACTATTTAATAGCTATTGTACCTAGTTAAAATAAATACAAAGTTACCTGTAAAATAAAAATAAATCCTAAAATAGCTACAATATAATTATTAGTCATATTGTAGCTATTTTAGGGTTTATTTTATAGGTAAGTATTTAGTTTTAAATAGGATTAATTTAGTTAATAAGAGTAATTTTTATTTAGATCTATTAAAATAATATTTAAGTTAGGGTGGGTGTTAGGGTTAGTGTTAGACTTAGATTTAGTGGTTAATTAGTTTAATATAGATGGCGGCGGTATAGGGGGGGCAGGATAGGGGTTAATAAATTTATTATAGGTGGCGACGGTGTAGGGGGGGCAGATTAGGGGTTAATAAGTTTAATATAGGTGGCAGCGGGGTCCGGGAGCGGCGGTTTAGGGGTTAAACAATTTATTTAGTTGTGGCGGGGTACGGGATCGACAGGAAAGGGGTTAAGAAATGTATTATACAGGGAGTGCAGAATTATTAGGCAAATGAGAATTTTGACCACATCATCCTCTTTATGCATGTTGTCTTACTCCAAGCTGTATAGGCTCGAAAGCCTACTACCAATTAAGCATATTAGGTGATGTGCATCTCTGTAATGAGAAGGGGTGTGGTCTAATGACATTAACACCCTATATCAGGTGTGCATAATTATTAGGCAACTTCCTTTCCTTTGGCAAAATGGGTCAAAAGAAGGACTTGACAGGCTCAGAAAAGTCAAAAATAGTGAGATATCTTGCAGAGGGATGCAGCACTCTTAAAATTGCAAAGCTTCTGAAGCGTGATCATCGAACAATCAAGCGTTTCATTCAAAATAGTCAACAGGGTCGCAAGAAGCGTGTGGAAAAACCAAGGTGCAAAATAACTGCCCATGAACTGAGAAAAGTCAAGCGTGCAGCTGCCAAGATGCCACTTGCCACCAGTTTGGCCATATTTCAGAGCTGCAACATCACTGGAGTGCCCAAAAGCACAAGGTGTGCAATACTCAGAGACATGGCCAAGGTAAGAAAGGCTGAAAGGCGACCACCACTGAACAAGACACACAAGCTGAAACGTCAAGACTGGGCCAAGAAATATCTCAAGACTGATTTTTCTAAGGTTTTATGGACTGATGAAATGAGAGTGAGTCTTGATGGGCCAGATGGATGGGCCCGTGGCTGGATTGGTAAAGGGCAGAGAGCTCCAGTCCGACTCAGACGCCAGCAAGGTGGAGGTGGAGTACTGGTTTGGGCTGGTATCATCAAAGATGAGCTTGTGGGGCCTTTTCGGGTTGAGGATGGAGTCAAGCTCAACTCCCAGTCCTACTGCCAGTTTCTGGAAGACACCTTCTTCAAGCAGTGGTACAGGAAGAAGTCTGCATCCTTCAAGAAAAACATGATTTTCATGCAGGACAATGCTCCATCACACGCGTCCAAGTACTCCACAGCGTGGCTGGCAAGAAAGGGTATAAAAGAAGAAAATCTAATGACATGGCCTCCTTGTTCACCTGATCTGAACCCCATTGAGAACCTGTGGTCCATCATCAAATGTGAGATTTACAAGGAGGGAAAACAGTACACCTCTCTGAACAGTATCTGGGAGGCTGTGGTTGCTGCTGCACGCAATGTTGATGGTGAACAGATCAAAACACTGACAGAATCCATGGATGGCAGGCTTTTGAGTGTCCTTGCAAAGAAAGGTGGCTATATTGGTCACTGATTTGTTTTTGTTTTGTTTTTGAATGTCAGAAATGTATATTTGTGTATGTTGAGATGTTATATTGGTTTCACTGGTAAAAATAAATAATTGAAATGGGTATATATTTGTTTTTTGTTAAGTTGCCTAATAATTATGCACAGTAATAGTCACCTGCACACACAGATATCCCCCTAAAATAGCTATAACTAAAAACAAACTAAAAACTACTTCCAAAACTATTCAGCTTTGATATTATTGAGTTTTTTGGGTTCATTGAGAACATGGTTGTTGTTAAATAATAAAATTAATCCTCAAAAATTCAACTTGCCTAATAATTCTGCACTCCCTGTAGTTGCGGCGGGGTCTGGGAGCGGCGGTTTAGGGGTTAATATGTTTATTAGAGTGGCGGTGGGCTCCGGGAGTGGCGGTTTTGGGGTTAACATGTTTAATATAGGTTTCGACAGTGTAGGGGGGCAGATTAGGGGTGTTTAGACTCGGGGTACATGTTAGGGTGTTAGGTGCAGACGTTTCCCATAGGAATCAATGGGATGTCGGGCAGCAGCGAACATGAACTTTCGCTATGGTCAGACTCCCATTGATTCCTATGGGATCCGCCGCCTCCAGGGCGGCGGATTGAAAACCAGGTACGTTGGGCCGGAAAAGTGCCGAGTGTACCTGCTAGGAATTTGATAACTTTCAAAAGTAGTCAGATTGTGCCAAACTTGCGTTCGGCACATCTGGAGTGACATAAGAATCGATCTGTGTCGGACTGAGTCCGGCGGATCGTAGCTTACGTCACAAAATTCTACTTTTGCCGGTGTATAGGGCTTGATAACTTAGGCGAATCAGCCTCGCCACAAATACGCTGCGGAATTCCAGCATATTTGAGGTTGGCTTGATAACTAGAGGCCAAGGACTGAATGTGAAGAGTGAAAGAAAGATCTGAGTCTAATGTGACCCCAAGACATCGGGCATGTGGGGTAGGGGTAATGATGTAGTTGACGACAGTTATAGAGAGATTGGGGGTGGAGATTTTGGAAGAAGGGGGAAAATAAGGAGCTCAGTTTTGGAGAGATTTAGCTTAAAGTGATGGTAAACTATCACTAATATAACTTATATGAATGAATTCTACAAAGATTCAATATCCTAATCACAATAATATTTTTTTCAAACATTTTTTATTTTTCTACAAAATCAAAGTTTTATATAGCTGTCCGTCAATACTTTCCCTCCTCCCACTTTGAAAATCCATCGTTCATATCCGTGACGTTCTTTGCTGGGTTGATCATCTGAAACGTCAGATAATTGGGCAATACTGATCGCAGTGATTGACAGGACAATCAGATACATCACTGGATGCGCGCTTCAGTGTAATAGCTAGATAGTGCATGCTCTAATTTTTTCAGTGACGTAACTGAAGTAATTTTAATGTTGTGCTTTGCTTGTAATATGAAATTAATATACCGATCTATTTTAAAATATTGTAATAGACGTAGCCTTTTATACTTTATATATTCTTACTTATATAATTTCTCAAAGCTTTGCTTCCACTGGAACCTTCTGTGTGTCTTCAAAGTAAATACTGATTCAAAAAGAAATGTGAGGAAGACAGTTAATGACACAGGTTAGCAAGGAAGGAGATAGGTCTGGTGCAGAGTGGTAGATTTGGGTGTCATCTGCATACAAATGATATTGAAACCCTTGGGACTTTATTAGGGAACCTAATAATGATGTGTAAATTGAGAAGAGAAGGGGACTGAGGACAGAGCCTTGTGGTACCCCAACAGAAAGTGGTAACAGGGCAGAGGAAGCCCCAGAGAAGGCTACACTAAAGGTACGGATAGACAGATAGGAAAAGAACCACAAGAGGGTTATGTAACAAATGCTGAATTGAGGGTTTGGAGCAAAAGAGAGTGGTCAACAGTATCAAAGGCTGCGGACAGATCAAGGAGGATAAGCAGAGAGAAGTGATCTTTGGATTTTGCTGTAAGCAGGTCATTGGTAACCTTAACGATTGCTGTCTCTGTGGAGTGATGGGGATGAAATCCAGATTGCAGTGGGTCAAGGAGGGAGTTTATTGTAAGGAAATAAGATAGACGTGCATATACTAGTTTTTCGAGAAACTTTGAGGCAAGAGGGAGGAGGGAAATAGGGCGGTAGTTGGGGAGGTTGGATCGAGAGAAGGTTTTTTGAGGATAGGTGTGACCAATGCGTGTTTTAGAGATGAGGGAAATATACCGGTACTAAGGAAGAGGTTAAAAAGGTGTGTGAGTATAGGGGTAAGGATAGAAGAGAGGGAGGGAAGTAGCTGTGAGGGGATGGGGTTGAGGGGACAGGTAGTTAGGTGAGAGCACAGTATAAGTGCAGAGAAAGAGATACATTTATGGATATGTGGGTTTTGGCTGACTGAGAGCTTTTGAGGGGGTGAGAGAATGAAAGTGTGTTGAGAGCTGATTTTGTTTCTGATGGAGTCGATTTTGTTATTGAAGTGGCTGGAAAAATCTTGAGCTGACAGAGAAGTTGTATTAGGAAGTGGGGATGGGTGGAAAAGAGTATTAAAAGTGGAAAATAGACGTTTTAGGTTTGAAGAAAGAGTAGAGATAAGAGTATGATAAGTAATGTTGCTTATAAAGCTTAAGGGCAGAATAGTAGGAGTTCAAGATGAAGAATATAGATTTAAAAAAATAAAACATAAGCTTTAATATCAGTGTCCTGCTTTCAGAGTTTACCACATGGAATTAAGTGGTCCCCACATTTGTGCAGTCATAAAAACTAATCACTATCTACAGCCATTTCTGCCCAGTTTTCTAGCTCCAAGTTCTCAAGCAGGAATACTGTGCACATGCAGGAGCTATCCACTCTGGCAATTAAAGTTCAAACAGTTCTTAACACCACCTGTCTCAACTAGCACATGCTTTCTCAGGCTTTGTATAATAATTAGCAGGGAGAGGCAGAGAGCGCTAGAATAGTTGTTAGCACATGTACCCTCTATGAGCAGACTGAGCTCCAGATAATAAAAAGCAGGGACAGACAGCAAGCACTAGAATAATAAATTTGTCCGTCAAAAGTTTTTCAAGCAGCTAAGCTGTGCACATATTAACTGTACCTATGTGCTGGCTAAGAAACTAGCTGTGCGTGCACACAATCATACAGCTTATCGGGAACACTGATTAATAATATGTCGTAATGATACTTCATGGTATTTTTTAATGCAGATTGATCCAAAACAGACTCTTAGGGGCTGATTTATCATGCCCCGAATGTGGCCAGAAACATCTGTTTCCGCGCGAGCCTTCAGGCTCACCGGAAACAGCAGTTAAAGGGACACTTCTTTCATGATTCATATAGAGCATGCAATTTTAAGCACCTTTCTAATTTACTCCTATTATCAATTTTTCTTCATTCTCTTGCTATCTTAATTTGAAAAGCAAGAATGCAAGTTTAGAAGCCGGCCCATTTTTGGTTTACAAACTGGGTTGTCCTTGCTGATTGGACAGCACCAATAAACAAGTTCTGTCCAGGGATCTAAACCAAAAATTGGCTGGCTCCTTAGCTTAGATGCCTTATTTTTCAAATAAAGATAGCAAGAGAACAAATATATATTGATAATAGGAGTTAATTTGAAAGTTGCTTAAAATTTCATGCTCTATCTGAATCATGAAAGAAAAAATGTGGGTTTAGTGTCCCTTTAAGAAGCAGCGGTCTTAAGACTGCTGCTCCTTAACTCATACGCCACCTCTGAGGCGGCGTACAGCAATCAGCCGACACATACGATTGGGTTGATTGACACCCCCTGCTAGCGGCCAATTGGCCACAAATCTGCAGGTGGCGGCACTCCACAAGCAGTTCACTAGAACTGCTTGTGCAATGTTAAATGGTGACAGCTTATACTGTCGGTATTCAGTGATGTCGGGTGGACATGATCGCTACAGCGGATCATGGGGCATATTTATCAAGCTGCCTGCTCTGAGGTGGTGGACAGAAATCCTTCTGATCGAATACAATTGGGTTGATTGACACCCCCTGCTAGCGGACGATTGGGCGCGAAGCTGCATGGTATTGCACCCGCAGTTTTATCGATGTGCAGCGGACATGATACGCTACATCGTATCATGTCCACTCAAACTATAATAAATTGACCCCCATGTCTGTCCGACTTTTAATAAATCGGCCCCTTAGAGACATCACCACTTCTTCCCATGCATCCGCATCTCAAAACTCTTTTAATCTATTTCACACATTTCTGTGACGGTTCTCTGTTGTGACACAATTATTTTCCTGAAAGGACTATTATCTATAGAATTTACCAATGTCAGTCTAACCTCAAATTTAGCATTACCGGTTTTAGTCAACCCTATGTGGAAAATATTCTGAACATTTAAATAGAGAAATACAATTTTATTTGCATGTACTGTGCAGTGTGGAGCAATCATCCATCAAGTATCTATCAAGGACATTTTTTATGATAAATAATTCCTCCAGACCACTGTGCACAGAACAGTACAGGAGGTTAGTTACTGTTCAGGAAAAGATTTATTACTGCACAGTGACATATTTAATAGGAATTTTACACTGTAACTTAAACCAGCAATAAAATATTATGGGCCAGCAAGTTGTGTGCTGTTATAACACGTGCGATAAACAGTTTTGCTTGATCGTGCTACCATAGAGCGCAACATTGATATCTAAAAATGTGTATGTGTGTATACGTGAGTATGTTTATGTGTTTATATGTGCACAAATACATACATATATACACATACATACAAATAAACACAAATGTATATAATTGTACACACATATATACACTTTTGTGCCCTTCCCAGTCAAACATGCAATATCATTTTATTTAATTTTTTAATACTTGAAGAACATGTTATTTTTATTTTAATATATATATATTTACTGTATGTTAGTTTTAATATTTTTTGAAAAATCTGTAATAGACCTGGGCTGAAAAAGGTCAGATAGTCGCCTGTTCCTCAGTAAACTAGAACTTTGTTAAGGTCAGGAGGTACAGTGGGCACAGCTTTCAAATGGTGAAAATCCAACAAAATATAGTACAGTTTGGAGATCTGATACACCATTAATATAAAAATGACTTAATTACAAGTGGAGCACAATCGTTAACGTGAGAAGTGCAAACACGATTTCAAGGTCACAACATTTTTACTACTAGAACTAATATTACAAGTAGGGCGTGAAAAAAAATGACGAAGGCAGGGTAGAAACTCAAACTCGTATTACAAGTCAATGGTTAATCCTTTCATTTTAGCAATAACAACATGCTGGAAATATTATCCAACGTGAAAAGTTCTGGGAAAGTAATTGTGACTACTCATTTAAAACTTCATAAACCTCAAAACTGGACTCCTAGTTCGATTTTAACCAGGAGTCAAGTCCTACAAAGAAAAGTGTGGGAACTCACCAAGACTTCCACCCCCTCACAATTAATATTGTTTTATACACACACTTAGATACACATACACACTATATTTATATGTATATAATCTATACAGTACACTATGGTTAATGAAAGCAAATTAAAACAACTTATTGCCTTAGTGCCTGAGTATGGAAATTCCATGGCTACATGGAAGGGGTGACATTTTTATTTGTTATTTAGGATTCAACGGATATTGAATACTGAGAATGTAGAAAAGTTCACTCCAGCCCAGCAAATATAATAAAAACAGACCTTTTGACCATGACATGATTAAAGGGACACTGAACCCAATTTTTTTCTATTGTGATTCCGATAGAGCATGCAATTTTAAGCAACTTTCTAATTGACTCCTATTATCAAATTGTCTTCATTCTCTTGGTATCTTTATTTGTAATGAAAAAATTTAAGTTTAGATTCCAGCCCATTTATGGTGAACAAACTGTGTTCTTGCTGATTGGTGGATAAATTCACCCACCAATAAAAAGGTGCTTTCCATGGTTCTGAACCAAAAAATAGCTTAGATGCCTTCCTTTTCAAATAAAGAAAGCAAGAGAATGAAGAAAAATTGATAATAGGAGTAAATTAGAAAATTGCTTAAAATTGCATGCTCTATCTGAATCACGAAATAAAAAATTTGGGTTCAGTGTCCCTTTAAGGACCTGTGATAGATCTGAAACGTTGTTTGTTTTTGTACTTTGGACAACGAAGCAATAAAGGTCTGTTTTTACTATATTTGCTAGGCTGGAGTGAACTTTTCTACATTTACTTGCATTGAGGGGTTGGCTGACCCTTTACTCCGTGCCTACCTTTGGTTGCTGTTCCCTGCTCTATTTGTATTCACTGAATTCTGAGAAGCCAGACATGCACGTTTTGGAACACATGAAGGGGCATTTGTATATAGATGATGTTGAATAATCCAAAGAGTCTTAATAAAATTTTAGGAACTAATACTCCCTCGCTCTAAGGATGTGTAAGGCTCTGTAATGTAAACATCTGATATTATGATCTTGATAAGGTTTGTGTGTGCACTCACTCTGCTGTAAGAAACAATGATAACGTGATTTAAAGTAAAATTATGGTCACAAGGCGCCTGAGTGTCATTTTTTTTACCATTAAGATGTATACTAAGTTAATGTGAAGCAAGTAACACTAGCAGAGGAAGCAGGAGGCATGAGGGCATAGTAACATTGAAAGCAAAACAGGTGACCTTGGACTTTGGGATGAAACTTGTAAGGTTGAATCTGCAGCAAATTGCACTTATCCACAATTTGGAAAGAATCTGGTCTGCTGACCATAAAATGATAGCCATACAGACACCAACATAGATAACCAGACATCACATACTATTGATGTATAAAATAATGTAATTGGGCTTATCTTACTACAAGAAGTTTCACAAAAAACTTTAATTGCAAGGACTAGTTTCCCTTGTGTATACACATGTATTTCCCTTCCAAACCTCCTCCCAGCAATCTCTGGAAGAACTAAAAGGAATTCCAATGATGAGGACAACTTTAAAATAACTAAACTAGACACACATGAACCCCTGTTGTTTAATGTCAAGATCCAGGGTGTCCATACTTTTTTTAAAACTCACATGGTGCATAGCAAGCTTAGCTTCACTTCCTCACACACTCCTTCCTCCCCTCTCCTTCCTTTCCAGGGTGGGCTGAAACCTTTGTGTCTGAAAGCAACTCCAGACTCCTTCTCTGTCGCATAGTCTCACCCACTTAAGGTGAAATAGTCCTATTTCTGCTGAGGTGAGCTAAATAACCCCAGACCAAGCGACACAGAAATTTAAGCACCATGTGTTTCATAAAGTGCAGAGTGTTTACACAGCAGGACTGCTGACATGCTTGCATTTAGCCTATTGTAGGAAGTGTTACTGCCTATTACTAGAGGATCTTACTATCCCTCTAACCAGACTGTGCTCCAGCTCCTCCCACCAGCAGCAGCAGTGTTTACTGAAGTGTTTCTGTTATCTGTCCAGGGGGTAGGTAGTTCCCCCTGCAAAAATAGTGCAGGAACTCCATTCTCATGCGTTTCTGCTGGACTTTACCCCTGATTTTATCACTATTTCAAGACTTTTTACAAAAAAATATGATTTTCTGCATAAACAAGACACACTAATAACATTTCAGATGTACTGAACTGCTCCACGCCATTAGGATGTTTCATGCCGCTCTAACATCGCTGGTCTTTAACGCCGTTAGAACAGCATGGAATGTCCTACCTTTTTTTGGCGTATTACATAGTATTTCTTCTAGTATTCTACATGGTAGGTTAAACCCTTTTTATAGGTTATTTTGTAATGCTAAGAAGGCATTCATTTGCTGCCTATATACTCTGAAGAGTTAGAGCAACTTGATTCATAATTAAGAGGACATAAAACCATAAGAAATTAACACATGTATAAAGAGCACTATTTAAAATTGTTACCTTTTGTGTGCTTGAAAAGTAAAATCAAGTTCTTATTTTTATTATGAATCTAACAGATATTTTTAGGTTCAGCCGCCCAAAGAAGGGGACAGGAAAATGACAGAAGCATAAAAACAAAAAGTATTTATAAGGAAAACTGAAATATTGTTTGTCATCTACCTGGCAAAATTCTTGTCAAATTAGTCCTTTAAGAAAGATCCAGTCATTGAAAATCTAGTGTAAAAATAAAATATTATTTTTTTATTAGTCCTTTTTTTTTTTTTTTTTTTTTTTTTAAATGAATGACCTTTTTTCATTACCTAACCCTTACAAAGTCATTAAAAATATAAAGTGACGTACACAGACTCTATCTAATGTCACTGATGAGAAGGTAAGGAGCAGCATATGCATGAATCCACCATTGTGGTCCTGCTTAGGATCGGCTCAGTTTTGTGCCTTTAACTGTTACCTATTCCCTTTGGAGGGGTAAAAAAACATAGTGAAACCTAGAGTGTCCTTTAAATATAACATCACAAGTATGACATTGCTGTGCAGAGGATGAGACTCTTGGACACATGAGGTGTACAATTCATAACCAGCACTGAGAGTAACGGGCTGATTTATCAATGTCTGATGGACATGATCCGCTGTAGCAGATCATGTCCGCCAGATATCCCTGAATGCCGACAGCATACACTGTTGGCATTTAACATTGCACAAGCACATTGATGTCCAAAACTTCAGAGACAGCGGACGAGTTAAGCACATTGATGTCCGCAGACTTAGAGACAGCGGAAGAGTTGAAGGTCAACGGTCTTAAGACTGCTGCTTCTTTACTCCTGTTTCCGGCAAGCCTGAATGCTCGCTCGGAAACAGAAGTATTTGGCCCAATTCGGGAAATGATAAATCGGTCGCTAAGAGTGGACTACAATCCCATCTACAGAACAAAAAGTCACCATAATAATCCTCGAAAAGGCCACAATAATGAAGTAATGGATTTCAGAGTTATCTTATGTGAGTGATGAAGTCAGAAGAAATGTGTTAGAATACAGGTTATAGATGCTCTCCAATATGAAATAACTGCTTTTTTGAGACAATTATTGTTCTAGAAAAATTGTATGGGCTTTTAAACTTTTATACTTATTAAATCTGACTTTCCCCCAGTGACTATGGCCTCTATTTAACAAGGTCTGGTAGACCTGATCTGACAGTGCGGATCAAGTCCGCCAGACCTCTCTGAATGAGGAGAGCAATACGCTCTCCGTATTCAGCATTGCACCAGCAGCTCACAAGAGCTGCCAGCAGGGGGGTGTCAATCAACCCGGTCGTGTCTGTCCGCCTGCTCAGAGCAGGCAGAAAGGGTTATGGAGCAGCGGTCTTTGTGACTGCTGCTTCATAACTGCTGTTTCTGGCGAGTCTGAAGACTCGCCAGAAACACAGGCCGTCAAGCTCCTTTCGGAGCTTGATAGATAGGCCCCTATATCTTATTTTATTTTTACTTTTGCTTGATGGAAATAAACAATATGAGGAAAAAGTGGTCACATCATTCATCATAGACCTAGATTTATAGATGCTCATGAAGTTGTTGAGGTTTAAACAAAAAACGAAGAGAGCGCAAAATAGATACACACATCTAAATGTTGATTAAAAACAATTTAATAATGAGACCCCCAATAATCAGAGGCTACTCACCAGATAAAGGGCTCCATGTACGAAGCAGCGAAAGCTGATCTGGAGCCCTGGTGGGGCATGTTCGCATATGCGAGCCTGCTTCCCACAATGTAAGAAGCAGCGGTCATTAGACAGGTGATTCTTACACCCTACGCCACCTCTGAGGGGGCGAGGGAAAATCACTGAGAGCTCGCTCTCGGTGATTGACAGCCCCTTCAGTCACACGATTGGTTGTGCGAATGAAGGGGTGGGCATTACACACTGCAATGAGTGTGTAATTATATATACGGGCCAGCGGATCAACAGGTCCGCTGCCCGTATGTAGCGAAGGCGGGTGGATAGCTTTGCAAATTTTGATAATTCGGCCCCTAAGGCCCAATAATTAAAGCTCTCTGGTCTGGCAAGATTATGCTAAATGTTCAACAGTTCAAAATTTTAGAAATACAATTTTTAGTTTGAGAGCTCTTTATCTAGAAATGCATGGATCAGGATGTGAAGGAGAGTCACATACATTACGTTATATTACTCAAGAAAAGTCCCCAAATATTTTGAAGGATTTCTATCCATGCTGGCAATTTGTTGATCATCAGGTCCCAAGTCAGGAAGCCCATGTGTGGGTTGCAATTGTTTTATGGGAGGAGTCAGTTGGTGGAGGCGGAGTGATCTGTGGACAGTCCACAAATGTGGTTAGGCATTTTGGGGGTGTGGTTAGGCATGCAGCATGACTATTTGTGAAGGGAAAGCAAAGAGACAATCAATTAACTCTCTCTTCCTAAGCACAACCAGTCCATATGTGATGAAAAATATAATACTGGAGTGCTTTTGCACCCTCAGAACCACTACTGTTATGCACACATATACTATAGAGCAGATACAGGCATATACTCTCTATTTACACATATACTGTACTGTATATTCAATATGATTGACACACTGCTGATATTTTTATATATAAATAGACTACATATAAGACACTTCTAATCTGTCTATGAACACAAACTTAGTTTACACATAGCCTAGAACTATGTCTGCTCTACTCTCTATCTATACCCACTTATGAAAAGACCACACACACTCCTAGCTTACCTTGTTCTCTTGGATGATTAAGAAAAACATGATCTCTTAGAAAGAAATCAGAGTTGGAGACAGATTGCCCATTAAAAACAACTGCTGATTCAAATGAGGGGCATTGTAAAGGTCAAAAATTCTAAATAGATGTCCCATTAAAAGGGACTCTTTTACATAGGGAAAAAGTTGCTTGAACGAACAAGCAAATTCTACTGTTTTTACATAAAGCAATAAGCATTCTGATTTTACGCATAACAAGTGATATTGCAGAAAATGGGGTTAAGGGAAGGGTTCTATAGTTTACAGATCACCAAAGACGTTTAATTAGCTACATTACATGGATAGCACTTCATGGCTCTCTGGTCTATTATGTAAGTGTTGCAAGCAGACCTGCCTGCAAATGCATTGATTAGCTGGGCTGCGTTCCTTGTTTACAATGAAACCTCATGAATATTTTTTTTACCTTCCACAGACAGATGATCTTAATAATGCTTTGTTTCTTAAGAGCACATTCTGTCTGGAGTGCCATCTAGATCATTAAGCTACTGGCTTGATATCAGCATAAAATAGAAATATTTTAATACCACAGTGTACTTTATGGGTTAAATAGCTAAGGCTGTGTTGACACAATTACAGATAAATGTAAAGTTGTAAAGTGTAAAAATTATCACTTCACAAAATCCGTCATTGGATTACATTTAACACACAGTGTACATACTTCTGCATTCTGTGAGCAGTAACACTTCACACTATCCTATGGAAATCAGAACCAGCATCTAACATTGGCAAAACATGAACAGCTGAATACATTATTGTATGAAACGGATGGAAAACAAATGATTACTTGACAAAATCAAATTGTTCATTTGTTTGTGCACCAAAAAAAAAGTTACAAGAATGTGGGGGGGGTTATAGTCCACAGCACTGCAATAAAACATAAAAGAAGGTGCTCCAATGGCACAGTATCAATAGGATTATGCGTCCCCTCTCAAAGCAACTATCCCAATGGAAGGATACTCACAAATAGAGAGCACTTATCTCAAAGAGCCAATGTAATGATCTGGGATCTCGGATTTAAGTGTGTTTTACTTAACTTGACATTTGCAATAGTGAATGTTGACCAGGAGAATCACATCAATCATGAACTGTGTTGAGCTAACTGGGAAGCTCCTAATTCTCCCAGATCATTTTGCGATAACTGCTCTCTATTTGTGAGTATCCTTCTATTGGGATGGTTGCTGTGACAGGGAACGAAAAATCCGAATGATACTGTGCCATCGGAGCGCCTTCTTTTATGTTTTATTGCAGTGCTGTGGAATTAATATCATTATCGGAGAAGAGCTGGCACATTACTGAATATCTGTCTGCCACATTGGTGGTGCCTCTGTTTATTCTTTGGACTACTTTTTCAAGTGGGCTGAGCATAATATTTGTGTAATTAAGGATTTATATAGTTTGGTTAATAAGCTCCTTCATTTGTCTTACCATTCATTTGTCGATTGTCCACTGCCCAGTCCTGCCATAGTTTTAATGACTGATGTTAGCAACAGTCAGTCAGGCACTAAATGTTGGATTATAGTCATTCAGGAGTTGTTTGTTCTTATTAAAAGAGGTTCTTTTAATTGTTTGAATCCTATAACGTAAGATTTTTTTTGCTAATATTAATTGTCTATCTTAACTGTTCCTATTGGAAATAATGGCAATGAATCTGAAACAAATGCCTGCATGGACAAAATTCAGTTGAACTGAAGGTTTTAAAAAATCATCTGAAACAAATCTTTTGGATGAAACAAATTTTTCTCCCATAAATTTGTCTAGTTGACACCCCCATAATAACAGACTACCCTTTTAAATTCTAAAAAAAAACTTTTAAAAAAATTAAACAAAATCATCATGTAATCACAATCACCTAGATTACAAGTTTTGCGCTATAGAGGATGCGAAACGAACGCAACAAAAGTTGCGTTATTTCACCCTCCATAGCGCTGCAATTACAAGTTTTTAAAAAGCCGCCTTGTGCATGTGATATGGTGGTGATGAGCTCCATACCACACAAAATCCAAGGGCTGCTTTGACATGCTCGCACACGCTTTCCCTATAGACATCAATGGGAGGTGTTAAAAAAACAACTAAGACCTAAAGTGCAGAATAGCGATCGCCGTAACGCAACCCCATTGATGTCTATGAGGGAAAAAATGTTACGTTTAAACCTAACACCCTAACATAAACCCCAAGTCTAAACACCCCTAATCTGCTGCCCCCGACATTGCTGACACTAATAAAAGTTATTAACCCCTAATCTGCTGCTCCCGACATCGCCGCCACTAATAAAAGTTATTAACCTCTTTTCCGCCGCTCCCGACATTGCCGCCACTATAATAAAGTCATTAACCCCTATTCCCTTGCACCCCAACATCGCTGACACTATAATAAAGTTATTAACCCCTATTCCGTCGCTCCCTGACATCGCCACCACTAAATAAAGTTATTAACCCCTAAACCTCTGGCCTCCCACATCACTGCCACTAAATAAACCTATGAATCCATAAACCGCCAGCCCTCCACATCACAAAAAACTAAATTAAACTATTAACCCCTAAACCTATCACCCCCTAACTTTATATTCAAATTACAATATCCCTTTGTTAAAAAAAATAAAAACTTACCTGTGAAATTAAAAAATCTATGTTTAAACTAACAATTAACCTAACATAACTATTATACTAAAATAAATTAAAAGAACTACAAATTAAAAAAACTGAATTACACATTAAAAAAGAAGTAACACTACTAAAAAAAATCTAAAATGACAAAAAACATAACAAACACTAAAGTACAAAAAATAACAAACAATAAAATACAAAAAATAACAAACGAAATTATACAAAATAAAAACAATTACACCTAATCTAATAGCCCTTTAAAAAAATAAAAAAGCCCCCCCCCAAATAAAAAAACCCTAGCCTACAATAAACTACCAATAGCCCTTAAAAAGGCCTTTTGTAGGGCATTGCCCTAAAGAAATTAGCTCTTTTACCTGAAAAAAAATACAAAGAAACCCCAACAGTAAAAGCCACCCACCCAACCAACCCCCCAAAATAAAAAACCTAACTCTAACAAAAACTTAAGCTACCCAATCCATTGCCTTGAAAATGGCATTTGTATGGGCTTTGCCCTTAAAAGGGCATTTCGCTCTTTTGCATTGTTCTTAAAAGGGCATTTAGCTCTTAAAAAAAAAGCCCAAACCCTAATCTAAAAAAAAAACCCACTCAAAAAAAGTTACAAAAAACCTAACACTAACCCCCGACGATCCACTGACTTTTAAAGTCCAGACATCCAGGCTGCAAGAAGTCTTCATCCAGGCGGTGAGTTCTTCATCCATCCAGGTGGACTCTTCTATCTTCATCCAGGAGGCATCTTCTATCTTCATCCTGGCGGTGCGGAGCAGGTCCATCCTTCAAGACATCCGTCGAGGATCGTCTTCTTCATACAGTGGCCACCGTACACTGAATCTTCAATGCAAGGGAGTCTTTTCAAAATGGTGTCCCTTGAATTCCTATTGGTTGATTTTATTTTTGAAATTCAAATCAGCCAATAGGATGAGAGCTACTGAAATCCTATTGGCTGTTCAAATCAGCCAATAGGATGAAAGCTACTGAAATTCTATTGGCTGATTTAAATATATAGAACATATTCTACGTGCAGAACATTGTAATGTGAAATATTTTCATGTCAAGTTAGCGCACATGAGATTATGGGGTAGCTTTATCATAGTGTGAGCGGACATGATACGATGTAGCGTATCATGTCCGCTGCACATCGATAAATACCGTCAGCATACGCAGTCAGCATTTATCATTGCACCAGCAGCTCTTGTGAACTGCTGGTACAATGCCGCCCCCTGCAGATTTGCGGCCAATCTAGCAGAGGGTTTGTCAATCAACCCGATCATATTCGACCGGGTTGATTTCTGTCCGCAGCCTCAGAGTAGGCAGACAAGTTATGGAGCAGCGGTCTTTAGACCGCTGCTTTATAACTGCCGTTTCCAGCGAGCCTAAAGGGTCGCCTGTAAACAGAGACATCAAGCTCCATTCGGAGCTTGATAATTCGGCCCCCAAGTGATCGGGTTTGTGCAAGAGTGGGGTGTTAGAGGTTTTTTTCCACTTTTTTTCTCCATTGACTTCTATGGGGGAATACATGAATGTGCACGCGATATTCTAACTTCGGCTTTTTGCACACATCAGGTTAGCGCTCAAACAAAAACATTTTACTTTCAACTCATAATACGAGCGAACAAGAAGAGAGCAAAAAGTTACTTCTAGCGCAATTTATGATTGAGTGGGAGCTTTAATTAGTGCTCCACTCATTGGGGCATATTTAACAATGTGCCAGCGGACATGATACGAAGTAGCGTATCATGTCCGCTGCACATCGATAAATGCCGACAGCATACGCTGTCGGCATTTATCATTGCACCAGCAGTTCTTGTGAACTGCTGGTGCAATGCCACCCCTGCAGATTTGTGGCCAATCGGCCGCTAGCAGGGGGTGTTAATCGACCCAATCGAATTCGATCGGGTTGATTTCTGTCTACCGCCTCAGAGCAGGGGGGGAATGCCTCCCCAATTTTTTAGAGTTTGGAGTGCCTTCATAGACTGTTCTGGAATTGCAAACAACATGTTTATCTGTTATCAACATTATTTTAACTGCCATTTCCAAAATGTATCACAAAATTGCACTAGCAAATTTACTACAAATATAAAATATTTTGGTCTCTGATAAATATCTTTAAAAGTTGTTAGTTTAGTCAAAATATAAAAGCTTAATTAACTATTCCTTTCAATTATGACCATCATCTAATTTTAGAAATAGGGCACTGAATATTAATTTCTAAAGCTTGTCTCAAGGGTAAAGATTCCATAAACAATGCTACAGCTCATTGCAGTTTAAGGCTGAAATATTGCTCAGTAAATGTTGTCCTTTGTAAAAAATACTGCAGAGCTGACTGAAAGGGAAATATGATAATTACATTCTTCCTGACAAATTCTGGCAAGTCAAAGAAACAGAAGGAGTGGATCAGCTGGTTACTGAGTTTTAAAGAACCCACATAAAAGCAGAAGCCAGTGGAAACCGAATAATGCAGGTTTGCCAAATACTTTGTAGTGCAAATGTATTTTTCTTTGGCACATCCCAGGTGCAAAGCTCTCAGAGAGTTCTGAATTAAAAAAACCAAACACTTCTGTAAAATATAATTTTGTATGGTTCAATTAATAGCTTCTGAAATACTGAAATATTATGGATTGATTGGTTTCATAATAATATCTACAGCCAATTTTGAAATGAAATACTTAAACAAAGCCTTCAGTTGGTTTTTGGATGCTAGGAACACATCACCAGAGGACTTCTGTAAGTTAGATGATATTATAGAAAGGGAAGACTGAATTGCAGAGTTTCCAGTCACTCTGAGGTCTTGCATTAAGGGCTCGATTTATCAATCATGGGCGGACAGGAAAATACATATCCTTCCCTGTCCACCTGAGCTCTCCTCTGGCGGGCAGCATTCCGCTTACGGAATTTAATATTGCACACAAGAGCTATTTTGCACTAGTGTGCAATCCTGCCCTCTGCCCACGCAAGCCAATCACGAGTGGGCAGGAGCTGTTAATCTCCCCGGGTGGACAAGACCAGGGAGATTAGATTTCTCCACCTAAGCGGTGTAGAAGAAGGTAGGGAGGCAGGAGCCTGATGATCGCTGCTTGATAAATCGTGACTGCAGTCATAGGGAGAAGGGCTTGATAAATCGAGCCCTAAATAGCCAACATAGCTGAACACAGTTCTTTTTGCACCAAAAGCTGGACAATCAATCACTAAAAGTCCTAATTATAAAATAATGCATATAAAAGGGTAATCAGTAGCAGGTTGTCGTCACTAAAGCCCATAGATTGCTTTAGCCCAATCAGTAACCAAATATTTGGAACTTTGTCAAGATGCACAAAAAAAAGTTATGGCCTGGTGATCTAAAGTTCTCCGCTCAAATGAAATGATCTAAAATAGTGGGATGATCTAAAGGCTCATTTAACACTGTTAGCTGTGTATCTCACTCAGGGGCATAACCTACATTTCTGTATGTGATGGTGAGAAACATACATAAAAGATAGTACTCAATAAAATAATTATTTTAAAGGTTCATCAAATTGCGCTTAAAAATTAGAATAGTATTACGCATAAACAGTACACATACAGATAAATTTTAAAAACTCACTGCAAGATGTGATATTACATTATGCCATACAAATGGTCTTTAAAGGGACAGTCAAGTCCAAAAAAACCTTTCATTTTTCAAATAGGGCATGTAATTTTAAACAACTTTTCAATTTACTTTTATCAACAATTTTGCTTTGTTCATTTGGTATTCTAGTTGAAAGCAAACCTAGGAAGGCACATATGATCATTTTTAAGCCCTTGAAGGCTGCCTCTTTTTTATTAGCTTTTCACAGCAGGGGAGAGCTAGTTCACATCAGCCATATAGATAACATTGTAATCACGCCCGTGGCTAGTGGCAGACACTGCACTAATTGGCTAAAAAGCAATTCAATAGATAATAACTAAAAGTCATGTGATTAGGGGCGGTCAGAAGATGCTTAGATACAAGTTAGTCACAGAAGTAAAAAGTGTATTAATATAACTGTGTTGGTTATGCAAAACTGGGGAATGGGTAATAAAGGGATTATCTATCTTTTTAAACAACAAAAATTCTGGTGTTGACTGTCCCTTTAACTTATAACAGGTAAAAACTTGTATTTAAAGGGACAACGTAAAATTGGTTGCTCCTTAATGTGTTTCCAAAATTCCAATTACTTGTTATTCTAGCTGCAGAGTTTAAAATGTATAGGATATAGTTCCTTTAGGTATTTTTTTGCAAAAAACAATAGCTGTTTCTGCTAACTGAAACCACAACCCAATACAATGGGGGGTAGTTATCAAGCCGTCAACCTCAAATACGCTGGAATTCCGCAGCGTATTTGTGGCGAGGCTGATTCGCCTTAGTTATCAAAGGCTAGAGACCGGCAAAAGTAGAATTTTGTGACGTAAGCTTCGATCCGCCGGACTCAGTCCGACACAGATCGATTCTTATGTCACTCCAGATGTTCCGCACATAAGTGCGGCACAATCGGACTACTTTTGCTAGTTATCAAAAAACTAGCAGGTACGCTCGGCACTTTTCGGGCCCAGCGTACCTGGTTTTCAATCCGCCGCCCTGGAGGCGGCGGATCCCATAGGAATCAATGGGAGTATGACAAAGATGGCATCCCTTCAATACCGATTGGCTGATAGGATTCTATCAGCCAATCGGAATTAAGGTAGGAAAAATCTGATTGGCTGATTGAATCAGCCAATCAGATTGAGCTTGCATTCTATTGGCTGATCGGAACAGCCAATAGAATGCGAGCTCAATCTGATTGGATCAGCCAATCGGATTGAACTTCAATCTGATTGGCTGATTCAATCAGCCAATCAGATTTTTCCTACCTTAATTCTGATTGGCTGATAGAATCCTATCAGCCAATTGGAATTGAAGGCAGAATTTAAGGCCTTAAAGGAGCCTTCATTCGTCGGTAATCCGTCGGGAAAGAAGGATGTTCCGCGTCGGCGGGATGAAGATGGATCCTGAAGAAAGAAGATTGAAGACCCCACTTGGAAGATGACATCGCCTGGATGGAAGACTTCTTCAGCGCCGCTTGGAAGATGACTTCGCCCGGATGGAAGACTTCTTCTGCATCGCCTGGAGGATCACTTCATCGGATGGAAGACTTCTTCAGCGCCCCTTGGAGGATCACTTCTGCCGCTCCGGATCTCCTCTTCGGTTCTATTGGTGGGTCGGCTGGCTGAAGACAACTCAAGGTAGGATGATCTTCAGGGGGTAGTGTTAGGTTTATTTAAGGGGGGTTTGGGTTAGATTAGGGGTATGTGGGTGGTGGGTTTTAATGTTGGGGGGGTTGTATTTTTCTTTTACAGGCAAAAGAGCTGTTTTCTTTGGGGCATGCAAAAAGGCCCTTTTAAGGGCTGGTAAGGTAAAACAGCTTTGAACTTTTTAAATTTAGAATAGGGTAGGAAATTTTTTTATTTTGGGGGGCTTTGTTATTTTATTAGGTGTAATTTATTAGATTAGGTGTAATTAGCTTAAAATTGTTGTAATATTTTTTTAATGTTTGTAACTTATTTTTTTTATTTTTTTGTAACTTAGCTTTTTTTATTTTTTGTACTTTAGTTAGTTTATGTAATTGTATTTAATTGTAGTTATTTGTAGTTAATTTATTTAATTTATTTAATGATAGTGTAGTGTTAGGTTTAATTGTAACTTAGGTTAGGATTTATTTTACAGGTCATTTTGTATTTCTTTTAGCTAGGTAGTTATTAAATAGTTAATAACTATTTAATAACTATTCTAACTAGCTAAAATAAATACCAAGTTACCTGTAAAATAAATATAAATCCTAAAATAGCTACAATGTAATTATTAATTACATTGTAGCTATCTTAGACCTAGATTTGGAGTTTGGCGTCAGCCATGAAAACCAGCGTTAGAGGCTCCTAACGCTGGTTTTAGGCTACCGCCGGTATTTGGAGTCACTCAAAATAGGGTCTAACACTCACTTTTCATCCGCGACTTTTCCATACCGCAGATCCCCTTACGTCAATTGCGTATCCTATCTTTTCAATGGGATCTTTCTAACTCCGGTATTTAGAGTCGTTTCTGAAGTGAGCGTTAGACATCTAACGACAAAACTCCAGCCGCAGGAAAAAAGTCAGTAGTTAAGAGCTTTCTGGGCTAACGCCGGTTTATAAAGCTCTTAACTACTGTACTCTAAAGTACACTAACACCCATAAACTACCTATGTACCCCTAAACCGAGGTCCCTCCACATCGCCGACACTCGAATAATTTTTTTTAACCCCTAATCTGCCGACCGCCACCTACGTTATCCTTATGTACCCCTAATCTGCTGCCCCTAACACCGCCGACCCCTGTATTATATTTATTAACCCCTAACCTGCCCCCCACAATGTCGCCTTCACCTACCTACACTTATTAACCCCTAATCTGCCGACCGCAAAGCGCCGCCACCTACGTTATCCTTATGTACCCCTAATCTGCTGCCCCTAACACCGCCGACCCCTATATTATATTTATTAACCCCTAATCTGCCCCCCTCAACGTCGCCTCCACCTGCCTACACTTATTAACCCCTAATCTGCTGACCGGACCTGAGCGCTACTATAATAAAGTTATTAACCCCTAATCCGCCTCACTAACCCTATAATAAATAGTATTAACCCCTAATCTGCCCTCCCTAACATCGCCGACACCTAACTTCAATTATTAACCCCTAATCTGCCGACCGGAGCTCACCGCTATTCTAATAAATGTATTAACCCCTAAAGCTAAGTCTAACCCTAACACTAACACCCCCCTAAGTTAAATATAATTTAAATCTAACGAAATTAATTAACTCTTATTAAATAAATTATTCCTATTTAAAGCTAAATACTTACCTGTAAAATAAATACTAATATAGCTACAATATAAATTATAATTATATTATAGCTATTTTAGGATTTATATTTATTTTACAGGTAACTTTGTATTTATTTTAACCAGGTACAATAGCTATTAAATAGTTAAGAACTATTTAATAGCTAAAATAGTTAAAATAATTACAAATTTACCTGTAAAAGAAATCCTAACCTAAGTTACAATTAAACCTAACACTAGACTATCAATAAATTAATTAAATAAACTACCTACAATTATCTACAATTAACCTAACACTACACTATCAATAAATTAATTAAATACAATTGCTACAAATAAATACAATTAAATAAACTAGCTAAAGTACAAAAAATAAAAAAGAACTAAGTTACAAAAAATAAAAAAATATTTACAAACTTAAGAAAAATATTACAACAATTTTAAACTAATTACACCTATTCTAAGCCCCCTAATAAAATAACAAAGCCCCCCAAAATAAAAAAATGCCCTACCCTATTCTAAATTACTAAAGTTCAAAGCTCTTTTACCTTACCAGCCCTGAACAGGGCCCTTTGCGGGGCATGCCCCAAGAAATACAGCTCTTTTGCCTGTAAAAAAAAACATACAATACCCAAGCCCCCCAACATTACAACCCACCACCCACATACCCCTAATCTAACCCAAACCCCCCTTAAATAAACCTAACACTAAGCCCCTGAAGATCATCCTACCTTGTCTTCACCTCACCGGGTATCACACCGATCCGTCCAGAAGAGCTCCTCCGATGTCCTGATCCAAGCCCAAGCGGGGGGCTGAAGAGGTCCATGATCCGACTGAAGTCTTCATCCAAGCGGGGCAGAAGAGGTCTTCCATCCGATTGAAGTCTTCATCCAAGCGGCATCCATCCGGAGTGAAGCGGCAGCATCCTGAAGACCTCCACCGCGGAACATCCATCCTGGCCGACGACTGAACGACGAATGACGGTTCCTTTAAATGACGTCATCCAAGATGGCGTCCCTCGAATTCCGATTGGCTGATAGGATTCTATCAGCCAATCGGAATTAAGGTAGGAATATTCTGATTGGCTGATGGAATCAGCCAATCAGAATCAAGTTCAATCCGATTGGCTGATCCGATCAGCCAATCAGATTGAGCTTGCATTCTATTGGCTGTTCCGATCAGCCAGGGGCTTAGTGTTAGGTTTATTTAAGGGGGGTTTGGGTTAGATTAGGGGTATGTGAGTGGTGGGTTGTAATGTTGGGGGGCTTGGGTATTGTATGTTTTTTTTTTTACAGGCAAAAGAGCTGTATTTCTTGGGGCATGCCCCGCAAAGGGCCCTGTTCAGGGCTGGTAAGGTAAAAGAGCTTTGAACTTTAGTAATTTAGAATAGGGTAGGGCATTTTTTTATTTTGGGGGGCTTTGTTTTTTTATTAGGGGGCTTAGAGTAGGTGTAATTAGTTTAAAATTGTTGTAATATTTTTCTTATGTTTGTAAATATTTTTTTATTTTTTGTAACTTAGCTAGTTTATTTAATTGTATTTATTTGTAGCAATTGTATTTAATTAATTTATTGATAGTGTAGTGTTAGGTTAATTGTAGGTAATTGTAGGTAGTTTATTTAATTAATGTATTGATAGTCTAGTGTTAGGTTTAATTGTAACTTAGGTTAGGATTTCTTTTACAGGTAAATTTGTAATTATTTTAACTATTTTAGCTATTAAATAGTTCTTAACTATTTAATAGCTCTTGTACCTGGTTAAAATAAATACAAAGTTACCTGTAAAATAAATATAAATCCTAAAATAGCTATAATATAATTATAATTTATATTGTAGCTATATTAGGATTTATTTTACAGGTAAGTATTTAGCTTTAAATAGGAATAATTTATTTAATAAGAGTTAATTAATTTCGTTAGATTTAAATTATATTTAACTTAGGGGGGTGTTAGTGTTAGGGTTAGACTTAGCTTTAGGGGTTAATACATTTATTAGAATAGCGGTGAGCTCCAGTCGGCAGATTAGGGGTTAATGTTTGAAGTTAGGTGTCGGCAATGTTAGGGAGGGCAGATTAGGGGTTAATACTATTTATGATAGGGTTAGTGAGGCGGATTAGGGGTTAATAACTTTATTATAGTAGCGCTCAGGTCCGGTCGGCAGATTAGGGGTTAATAAGTGTAGGCAGGTGGAGGCGACGTTGTGGGGGGCAGATTAGGGGTTAATAAATATAATATAGGGGTCGACGATGTTAGGGCAGCAGATTAGGGGTACATGAGGATAATGTAAGTAGCGGCGGTTTACGGAGCGGCAGATTAGGGGTTAATAATAATATGCAGGGGTCAGCGATAGCGGGGGCGGCAGATTAAGGGTTAATAAGTGTAAGGTTAGGGGTGTTTAGACTCGGGGTACATGTTAGAGTGTTAAGTGCAGACGTAGGAAGGGTTACCGCATAGCAAACAATGGGGCTGCGTTAGGAGCTGAACGCGGCTTTTTTGCAGGTGTTTGGTTTTTTTTTCAGCTCAAACAGCCCCATTGTTTCCTATGGGGGAATCGTGCACGAGCACGTTTTTGAGGCTGGCTGCGTCCGTAAGCAACTCTGGTATCGAGAGTTGAAGCTGCGTTAAAAATGCTCTACGCTCCTTTTTTGGAGCCTAACGCAGCCTTTATGTGGACTCTCAATACCAGAGTTATTTTTATGGTGCGGCCAGAAAAAAGCCGGCGTTAGTTTTTCGGGTCGTTACCGACAAAACTCCAAATCTAGCCGTTAGGGTTTATTTTACAGGTAAGTATTTAGTTTTAAATAGGAATAATTTATTAAAGTATAGTGTAGTGTTAGGTGTAATTGTAACTTAGGTTAGGATTTATTTTACAAGTAAATTTCTGTTTATTTTAGCTAGGTAAGCTATTAAATAGTTAATAACTATTTAATAGCTATTGTACCTAGTTAAAATAAATTGAAAGTTACCTGTAAAATAAAAAACAGAATTTATGTTTACCTGATAAATTACTTTCTCCAACGGTGTGTCCGGTCCACGGCGTCATCCTTACTTGTGGGATATTCTCTTCCCCAACAGGAAATGGCAAAGAGCCCAGCAAAGCTGGTCACATGATCCCTCCTAGGCTCCGCCTACCCCAGTCATTCGACCGACGTTAAGGAGGAATATTTGCATAGGAGAAACCATATGGTACCGTGGTGACTGTAGTTAAAGAAAATAAATTATCAGACCTGATTAAAAAAACCAGGGCGGGCCGTGGACCGGACACACCGTTGGAGAAAGTAATTTATCAGGTAAACATAAATTCTGTTTTCTCCAACATAGGTGTGTCCGGTCCACGGCGTCATCCTTACTTGTGGGAACCAATACAAAAGCTTTAGGACACGGATGAAGGGAGGGAGCAAATCAGGTCACCTAAATGGAAGGCACCACGGCTTGCAAAACCTTTCTCCCAAAAATAGCCTCAGAAGAAGCAAAAGTATCAAACTTGTAAAATTTGGTAAAAGTGTGCAGTGAAGACCAAGTCGCTGCCCTACATATCTGATCAACAGAAGCCTCGTTCTTGAAGGCCCATGTGGAAGCCACAGCCCTAGTGGAATGAGCTGTGATTCTTTCGGGAGGCTGCCGTCCGGCAGTCTCGTAAGCCAATCTGATGATGCTTTTAATCCAAAAAGAGAGAGAGGTAGAAGTTGCTTTTTGACCTCTCCTTTTACCGGAATAAACAACAAACAAGGAAGATGTTTGTCTAAAATCCTTTGTAGCATCTAAATAGAATTTTAGAGCGCGAACAACATCCAAATTGTGCAACAAACGTTCCTTCTTTGAAACTGGTTTCGGACACAGAGAAGGTACAATAATCTCCTGGTTAATGTTTTTGTTAGAAACAACTTTTGGAAGAAAACCAGGTTTAGTACGTAAAACCACCTTATCTGCATGGAACACCAGATAAGGAGGAGAACACTGCAGAGCAGATAATTCTGAAACTCTTCTAGCAGAAGAAATTGCAACTAAAAACAAAACTTTCCAAGATAATAACTTAATATCAACGGAATGCAAGGGTTCAAACGGAACCCCCTGAAGAACTGAAAGAACTAAATTGAGACTCCAAGGAGGAGTCAAAGGTTTGTAAACAGGCTTAATTCTAACCAGAGCCTGAACAAAGGCTTGAACATCTGGCACAGCGGCCAGCTTTTTGTGAAGTAACACAGACAAGGCAGAAATCTGTCCCTTCAGGGAACTTGCAGATAATCCTTTTTCCAATCCTTCTTGAAGGAAGGATAGAATCCTAGGAATCTTAACCTTGTCCCAAGGGAATCCTTTAGATTCACACCAACAGATATATTTTTTCCAAATTTTGTGGTAAATCTTTCTAGTTACAGGCTTTCTGGCCTGAACAAGAGTATCGATAACAGAATCTGAGAATCCTCGCTTCGATAAGATCAAGCGTTCAATCTCCAAGCAGTCAGCTGGAGTGAAACCAGATTCGGATGTTCGAACGGACCCTGAACAAGAAGGTCTCGTCTCAAAGGTAGCTTCCAAGGAGGAGCCGATGACATATTCACCAGATCTGCGTACCAAGTCCTGCGTGGCCACGCAGGAGCTATCAAGATCACCGACGCCCTCTCCTGATTGATCCTGGCTACCAGCCTGGGGATGAGAGGAAACGGCGGGAACACATAAGCTAGTTTGAAGGTCCAAGGTGCTACTAGTGCATCCACTAGAGCCGCCTTGGGATCCCTGGATCTGGACCCGTAGCAAGGAACTTTGAAGTTCTGACGAGAGGCCATCAGATCCATGTCTGGAATGCCCCACAGCTGAGTGACTTGGGCAAAGATTTCCGGATGGAGTTCCCACTCCCCCGGATGCAATGTCTGACGACTCAGAAAATCCGTTTCCCAATTTTCCACTCCTGGGATGTGGATAGCAGACAGGTGGCAGGAGTGAGACTCCGCCCATAGAATGATTTTGGTCACTTCTTCCATCGCCAGGGAACTCCTTGTTCCCCCCTGATGGTTGATGTACGCAACAGTTGTCATGTTGTCTGATTGAAACCGTATGAACTTGGCCCTCGCTAGCTGAGGCCAAGCCTTGAGAGCATTGAATATCGCTCTCAGTTCCAGAATATTTATCGGTAGAAGAGATTCTTCCCGAGACCAAAGACCCTGAGCTTTCAGGGATCCCCAGACCGCGCCCCAGCCCATCAGACTGGCGTCGGTCGTGACAATGACCCACTCTGGTCTGCGGAATGTCATCCCTCATGACAGGTTGTCCAGGGACAGCCACCAACGGAGTGAGTCTCTGGTCCTCTGATTTACTTGTATCTTCGGAGACAAGTCTGTATAGTCCCCATTCCACTGACTGAGCATGCACAGTTGTAATGGTCTTAGATGAATGCGTGCAAAAGGAACTATGTCCATTGCCGCTACCATCAACCCGATCACTTCCATGCACTGAGCTATGGAAGGAAGAGGAACGGAATGGAGTATCCGACAAGAGTCTAGAAGTTTTGTTTTTCTGGCCTCTGTCAGAAAAATCCTCATTTCTAAGGAGTCTATTATTGTTCCCAAGAAGGGAACCCTTGTTGACGGAGATAGAGAACTCTTTTCCACGTTCACTTTCCATCCGTGAGATCTGAGAAAGGCCAGGACAATGTCCGTGTGAGCCTTTGCTTGAGGAAGGGACGACGCTTGAATCAGAATGTCGTCCAAGTAAGGTACTACAGCAATGCCCCTTGGTCTTAGCACAGCTAGAAGGGACCCTAGTACCTTTGTGAAAATCCTTGGAGCAGTGGCTAATCCGAAAGGAAGCGCCACGAACTGGTAATGTTTGTCCAGGAATGCGAACCTCAGGAACCGATGATGTTCCTTGTGGATAGGAATATGTAGATACGCATCCTTTAAATCCACCGTGGTCATGAATTGACCTTCCTGGATGGAAGGAAGAATAGTTCGAATGGTTTCCATCTTGAACGATGGAACCTTGAGAAACTTGTTTAAGATCTTGAGATCTAAGATTGGTCTGAACGTTCCCTCTTTTTTGGGAACTATAAACAGATTGGAGTAGAACCCCATCCCTTGTTCTCTTAATGGAACGGGATGAATCACTCCCATTTTTAACAGGTCTTCTACACAATGTAAGAATGCCTGTCTTTTTATGTGGTCTGAAGACAACTGAGACCTGTGGAACCTCCCCCTTGGGGGAAGTCCCTTGAATTCCAGAAGATAACCTTGGGAGACTATTTCTAGCGCCCAAGGATCCAGAACATCTCTTGCCCAAGCCTGAGCGAAGAGAGAGAGTCTGCCCCCCACCAGATCCGGTCCCGGATCGGGGGCCAACATTTCATGCTGTCTTGGTAGCAGTGGCAGGTTTCTTGGCCTGCTTTCCCTTAATAATCAATCGATTTAGCCCAAAAAAAATCTACAGTCTTAATAAGCCCTTTTTGAAGCCCTTATTTACAATCGTAATAAACATGGCTTACCGGATCCCAGAGGGAAAATGACAGCTTCCAGCATTACATCGTCTTGTTAGAATGTGTCATACCTCAAGCAGCAAGAGACTGCTCACTGTTCCCCCAACTGAAGTTAATTGCTCTCAACAGTCCTGTGTGGAACAGCCATGGATTTTAGTGACGGTTGCTAAAATCATTTTCCTCATACAAACAGAAATCTTCATCTCTTTTCTGTTTCTGAGTAAATAGTACATACCAGCACTATTTCAAAATAACAAACTCTTGATTGAATAATAAAAACTACAGTTAAACACTAAAAAACTCTAAGCCATCTCCGTGGAGATGTTGCCTGTACAACGGCAAAGAGAATGACTGGGGTAGGCGGAGCCTAGGAGGGATCATGTGACCAGCTTTGCTGGGCTCTTTGCCATTTCCTGTTGGGGAAGAGAATATCCCACAAGTAAGGATGACGCCGTGGACCGGACACACCTATGTTGGAGAAATAAATCCTAAGATAGCTACAATATAATTATTATTTATATTGTAGCTATATTAGGGTTTATTTTATAGGTAAGTATTTAGTTTTAAATAGGATTAATTTAGTTAATAATAGAAATATTATTTAGATTTATTTAATTAATATTTAAGTTAGGGGGGTTTTAGGGTTAGTGTTAGACTTAGGTTTAGGGGTTAATAAATTTATTACAGTGGCGGCGGTGTAGTGGGGGGCAGGATAGGGGTTAATAAATGTATTATAGGTGGCGACGGTGTAGGTGGGGCAGATTAGGGGTTTATAAGTTTAATATAGGTTGCGGCGGGGTCTGGGAGCGGCGGTTTAGGGGTTAAACTATTTATTTAGTTGCGGCGAGGTGCGGGATCAGCAGGATAGGGGTTAATAACTTTGTTATAGAGGGCGACGGTATAGGGGGGGCAGGATAGGGGTTACTAGGTTTAATGTAGGTTGCGGTGGTGTCCGGGAGCGGCGGTTTAGGGGTTAATACATTTCTAAGAGTTGCGGCGGGGTCTAGGAGCGGCGGTTTAGGGGTTAATTACTTTATATAGTTGCGGGGGGCTCCGGGGGTGCCGGTATAGGGGGTAGAACAGTGTAGTTTAGTGTGGGTGCTTAGTGACAGGCTAGCAATAAAGCTGTCAAAAAGCCGAAGAGCAGCGAGATCGGATGAGTGATAACTCTCACAGTCCGCTGCTCATCGCCCCGTACTAGGTGCGCGGCTTTTTGACAGCTTTTTTTATAACTTAGGCGAAATTTTGCAGGTCCGCGGCAGCGAAGGTAGGCGAGCTTAGGCGGGCGTATTGGGCCGGCGAAGGCAGTTAAAGTAGACGGCTTGATAACTAGGCCTCAATATGTGGGTTTCATGTCCCTTTAAGGATTGTTTGACTGCCTCTCCCCAGGATCAGAGTACAGACAGGTACCCAAGCTCAGGATCATTTGTCTCTTGCCACTGTGAGCATAATACCTAGTAATAATGATACAGATTTGTTTTTTAAAGTGACTATAAATCAAATTGCAACATTTTCATTGCAGTTTAATTCATAATTTAATATAAAAAATAAGTATCTTTTCCAATTCAAAAACTGTATATGGACAAACTAGCTAACATAACAACAGCATCAATGTAAAGCAGTGAGTCCTACAGAGGAAAAATGCTTAGGGACTACTATAAGAACTGTGGGAACACTTCAAATAAGTCAAAGGAATTCCCTTGTGCAGCCTACTAACCGGCACTGTGAGAACCCTTCATACAGGAAATGACAACAAAATGTTTTAATTTGTAAAAATTTAAATCCCACTCTACTACGCTCAAAATACAATGTAAAAACTGATTTAACCCCCCACACACACACACAAAATATATGACAAAATCACATTTCACAGAGTATTATATTGTAATGCACTTGTGTTTTCTTTACAGCTACAATTTAGTAATCACTCCTTAGAGTGATACATTAAAACTATTTAGAATCATGAAAAATTAATCCAAACAGTCCTCTGGACAAAGGTGAAATTAATGCATAAGTATAAAAATCAAAAACTCTTTATTGCTGTATATTAAAATAGGCAAAATGATAATGACTAATGTGAGACCAAAACCAGTCAGACTTTTTATTCTTCTCTTACCCTTTGAGGCCAATTAATCAAATGTCTGTCGGACCTGATCCGACAGTGCAGATCAGGTCCGACAGAAATCGCTGAATGCGGAGAGCAATACGCTCTAAGGCCTCTATTTATGAAAGGTCTTGCGGACCTGATCCGACAGTGCGGATCAGGTCCGCAAGACCTCGCTAAATGTGGAGAGCAATACGCTCTCCGCATTTAACATTGCACCAGCAGCTCACAAGAGCTGATGGTGCAACGCTGCCCCCTGCAGACTTGATCGGGTTGATTTCCGGTGATTCCTGTCCGCCTGCTCAGAGCAGGCAGACAGAGTTATGGAGCAGTGGTCTTTAGACTGCTGCTTCATAACTTGTGATTCTGGTGAGTCTGAAGACTCGCCAGAAACACGGGCCACCAAGCTCCATACGGAGCTTGATAGATAGGCCCCTAAGTATTCAGCATTGCACCAGCAGCTCTTGTGAGCAGCTGGTGCAACGCTGCCCCCTGCAGACTCGCAGCCAATCGGCTGCCAGCAGGGGGTGTCAATCAACCCGATCGTACTCGAGAGCAGGTGGACAGGGTTATGGAGCAGAGGTCTTTAGACCGCTGCTTCATAACTGCTGTTTCTGACAAGCCTGAAGACTCGCCAGAAACACGGGCCCACAAGCTCCATACAGAGTTTGATAAATTGGCCTCTTTGTATGGAGTCTGCCTATTTTAATATACAGCAATAAAGATTTTTTTATTTTTATACTTATGGATTAATTTCACCTTTATCAAGAGTACTGTTTGGATTTCTTTTTCATATTTGTGTGGAGTACTGGAACTCCATCATGCATTAAACAGCCCTTTTGATAGCCGATCACGCCACACACAGTTTTCCCAAGGAGGAGGAGCCTACGTGGTTTGATACAGAGCCGAGAGGTGTGTGAGAGAGTTACAAAGGATGCCACTCGTGTGGAGAAGTTTCGTGGAGGAGTCTGGCTGCACTATGGACTGTTTCTTCCTTTCAGTAGAAAGACCGCAGCAGTATTACGGTAACATTAGTACACATATTCAGTTATTTAGAGGCTTGACCGGTGGGTCAGGGGTTGTTTACCGCTGTTGGCGAATTCCCCTTGAAACTATAGAGTCACAGTGCAATTAGCCCTATGATACCGGTTTAATTGTCTATGTTGCTATCTGCTTAGTTAACGAAAAGGGTAGGAGAGGCCCTCACCTCGGTCCCCTTGTATACGTTTATATACAACAGACTGTCAATCTGTTTACTCACGCACTGCATGTTGCATATGGTAACGGCTCCCTTCAGAGTGCACATATCTCATTGGATTGTTTGTTCTTCTGTTCAATTATTTAGAATCATGTTAGGGAATTAAGAGTCTTTTTAAATAATTTCATCTCTGCAATGAGCTTTAGAGAATTTGTGCCTATACCCAAAATAAATGTAATAATCACATTAATCATAAGTTGTCATGTTAAGGAATAAAATGGAATGTACTGCTTTATAATAAAATAAAAAAATGAGATCTAAAAAACAGAAATAAGAGCTACTCAAACCCAAAGGGATCAATTAAAGCTAGTTTAGCTAGCACATCACTGTGAATTAGTTTCAAGTAAAAGTAGAACTGAGGTTAGAAGTAATTAACATTACAGATCCGCATTGTTTTAGAGTCCATAGAGATTATCACACTTCTACAAATGACCTGTTATAAGAAAGAATTCTATTAAGACTTTTATTAAAAGCACTGGTTTTCCTTCTGGAATATTAAATAATTATGCAGAATTTGCAAGACTTTACCTACCAATAAAGCAGGTGCTTCGATAGAGTCAGGAAAGTCAATGAATATGATCGGGGGAAATATAATGGTCCTTTTAAAAAGGAAAAAAATCATGACCCGAGCTACATTATACATCAACACATAGGGGCATATTTATGAAAGTGCGCGTGGACATGATATAATGTAGCGTATCATGTCCGCTGCACATCGACAAATGCCGACAGCATAGGCTGTCGGCATTTATCATTGCATAAGCAGTTCACCTGCAGCTTCAGGCCCACTCCCCTAAATAGGCCCCTAGTCCTCTGTGTACGTTTTTTTTAATAATTATATTTATTTATTTTTTTGTTGTAAGGTGGCAGTCCTTGTCTATCTTACTTTAGGAGGGAGGGAGTTAGCTGAGAAAGTTGTGCCACGCCAGTTATTTACTATATTCAGAGTGTGAATTTGGATTGGGAGGTGGGAAATACACTCTCATGCCTGCCAGTGTCTGTGGTTTGAAAGGTGGTGACTAAGCACAGAGGGGCGGCAACACAGAGATGGAGCAGTATTGTAACAAGGTAAGAACTCCTGTCAGTGAGCCCTGCACTTAGAGAGCTGTGTGTTTGCTAAAGTCCCGCCTGTGATGAACTGGGCTGCAGACGCATAGGGGGAGATTTATCAAGCTGAGGCAGACAGGGGCGCACATACGTGCCCCTGTCTATCGCAGCTCGCCTCTGGCGGGTTGAATTCCCCTGGCGGAATTCAGCATTGCACACGAGCGCTATTTTGCACTTGCGTGCAATCCCGCCCCCAACCTGCGCACAGCCAATCACGCGCGGGCAGGAACTGTCGATTTCCCTGGTTGGACTAAACTGCGGAGAATGAATTTTACCACTTTAGATTAGGGAAGATTAAGGAAGCAGCAGTCTGATGACCGCTGCTTGTTAATTACGCCATACAAAAAGCCTTTGATAAATCGACCCCAAAGTGTAAGAGCTCTCTGTTTATTTAAGCTGTCGGACACCCCCTCTTGCTGTATTTACTACTTGCATTCATTGCTTGTTAGAACTGAAGCCCTCTTTGATCAGACAGTCCGGTGTCTTCTGCCCCTTCAACCTTCCTGCCATAGACTGTGATCTTGTGTGTGAAATAAAAGGTCAGATAAGTGGGAATTTGTTGTAAATCATTGACTGCTGCTCTTTTTTAGAAGGTTTTTTTTCCCTTACATTATATTTAATACCTTCTATTTAACTCCTATAAGTGGGGAACGAATCTCTTCCTGATTTGTGTACTTTAAGATAGGTAGATACTAAACAAATAAACAATGTTTGATGCAGATTAAAAAATAAAACTATTCATGGCTTTAATAACCAGAAGTTGTTTACAATTGCTGGTCAAATCCATCATATTTTTTTAAAAAACTGCATCAAGTGTGTGTACTTTTATTATTATTCTTACCATCATAAATTTTAAAAAAAACTGCCTCAAGTGTGTGTACTTTTATTATTATTTTTAAACTGTATAAATGTTATTATTATATAAAAAAATAAACATGGTTGTCCTGACATAAAATAAACCATGAGGAATAATATTATGCCCAGGTTAGATTTCAGAGAATTTTATAGCTTTTCAGCCCACCTAGTGTCAACTGTAAGCAAAAATGACTAATTTGACTACTGTAATAACCTACTAACTGTCCTCCCTCTCTCCCACCTCTCTCCCCTTCAATCCATCCTAAATGCATCTGCCAGGCTAATCCACCTCTCTCGATGGTCTGTTTCTGCTGCACCTCTCTGTGAATCCCTTCACTGGCTCCCCATTCACAGCAGAGTTAAATTCAAAATTCTCACCCTGACCTACAAAGCCCTCACCAATGCTGCCCCACCCTACCTGTCCTCACTCATCAACAAATATACTCCAGCCCGCCCCCTAAGATCCAACAATGCTAGACAACAGGACTTCCCTTGTGCGGCACCAACCCTCTGGAACGCACTTCCTCGAGCTGTCAGACTTTATCCCTAACTTCTCCTTTAAACGTTCCCTAAAGACCTTTTTTTTCAGGGAAGTTTATCACCCGACTCATTAACAAATGAACTTCACTTACCTAACAGTTGCCCTCATCTATCTCCTCACTAATATCATTCTCATCTTTGAAGTCCCCACCTCCTGTTTCCCATCCTCCTACTCATCTAGATTGTAAATTCTCATGGGAATAGGGCCCTCAATTCCCCCTGTATTTGTCTGTATAATTTTGTCTTTTATTGTATTGTTTCTCCGTTGTACTTTTATCCTCTTACCCATGGGCAGCGCTGCGGAATCTGTTGGCGCTTTACAAATAAAGAATAATAATAATAATAAAAATAATAAAATTAGACTACCATTTTAGCCCAGCTATATGCTAAAATGTTAACTGAAGTAAAACTTATATTGAAAGTCTGAGCGTGCCTTTTTCTATGTGCTTATGAGATGATTAACTTTTAAGTGCATCAGTGTGCTTGTTATTCATGACCAGAGTGCATGGTGCAATAAGGAATCAAGCTATACATGTACATATTGTAGCAGTGTGCTTGTTATTCATGACCAGAGTGCATGGTGCAATAAGGAATCAAGCTATACATGTACATATTGTAGCAGTGTGCTTGTTATTCATGACCAGGGTGCATGGTGCAATAAGGAATCAAGCTATACATGTACATATTGTAGCAGTGTGCTTGTTATTCATGACCAGAGTGCATGGTGCAATAAGGAATCAAGCTATACATGTACATATTGTAGCAGTGTGCTTGTTATTCATGACCAGAGTGCATGGTGCAATAAGGAATCAAGCTATACATGTACATATTGTAGCAGTGTGCTTGTTATTCATGACCAGAGTGCATGGAGCAATAAGGAATCAAGCTATACATGTACATATTGTAGCAGTGTGCTTGTTTGACCAGAGTGCATGGTGCAATAAGGAATCAAGCTATACATGTACATATTGTAGCAGTGTGCTTGTTATTCATGACCAGAGTGCATGGTGCAATAAGGAATCAAGCTATACATGTACATATTGTAGCAGTGTGCTTGTTATTCATGACCAGGGTGCATGGTGCAATAAGGAATCAAGCTATACATGTACATATTGTAGCAGTGTGCTTGTTATTCATGACCAGAGTGCATGGAGCAATAAGGAATCAAGCTATACATGTACATATTGTAGCAGTGTGCTTGTTATTCATGACCAGAGTGCATGGAGCAATAAGGAATCAAGCTATACATGTACATATTGTAGCAGTGTGCTTGTTTGACCAGAGTGCATGGTGCAATAAGGAATCAAGCTATACATGTACATATTGTAGCAGTGTGCTTGTTATTCATGACCAGAGTGCATGGTGCAATAAGGAATCAAGCTATACATGTACATATTGTAGCAGTGTGCTTGTTATTCATGACCAGAGTGCATGGTGCAATAAGGAATCAAGCTATACATGTACATATTGTAGCAGTGTGCTTGTTATTCATGACCAGAGTGCATGGAGCAATAAGGAATCAAGCTATACATGTACATATTGTAGCAGTGTGCTTGTTTGACCAGAGTGCATGGTGCAATAAGGAATCAAGCTATACATTTACATATTGTAGCAGTGTGCTTGTTATTCATGACCAGAGTGCATGGTGCAATAAGGAATCAAGCTATACATGTACATATTGTAGCAGTGTGCTTGTTATTCATGACCAGAGTGCATGGTGCAATAAGGAATCAAGCTATACATGTACATATTGTAGCAGTGTGCTTGTTATTCATGACCAGAGTGCATGGTGCAATAAGGAATCAAGCTATACATGTACATATTGTAGCAGTGTGCTGTACAGGTTGTACACGTGTATATTCTTTTGTGTTTTTATAGCCATCACTGCCTTAGATAATAACAAGAATTTGTAAATATTGTAAGCATTTCATGTGGGCACAAGTCTATATTGATGAAAAATTAAATCATTATAAAGGGGCAATATTATTTAATTATACATTTTATGAACATAAACTTTTACTTTTAGTGTTTTTTTTTGGGGGGGGGTTATTATGTTAAGCATGTCCTGTAACAGGTTGAATGTATGTGAGATTCTATAAGCAGGCCAAACAGAAGGGAATATTTTTACCTAATGTTTAATATCCCTTTTAATTGTAAATCTAGATTACAGTTGTGCTTGTGGTAATCCTAATAAGGACAAATTGGGGAAAAAAACTTTCGGCTAGATTAAGAGTTTTGCGTTATGAGGGGTGCGGTGCTAACTTGCACATAATTTTCACCGCTCACTTACCTACAGCGCTGGTATTACAGGTTTTTACAAACCCAGCGTTAAAAGACAAAAAGTGAGCGTAGAGCAAAATTGATTTAAAAAAAAAAAAATGACGTCATCCAAGATGGCGTCCCTTAGATTCCAATTGGCTGATAGAATTCGATCAGCCAATCGGAATTAAGGTAGAAAAAATCCTATTGGCTGATGCAATCGGCCAATAGGATTAAGCTCACATTCTATTTGCTGTTCTATCAGCCAATCGGAATCTAAGGGACGCCATCTTGGATGACGTCATTTAAAGGAACCTTCATTCAGCAAGAAGCCATCGATTGAAGAGGATGCTCCGCGTCGGATGTCTTGAAGATGGACCTGCTCCGCATAGGAAGGATGAAGATAGAAGATGCCGTCTGGGTGAAGACTTCTGCCCGTCTGGAGGACCACTTCTGCCGGCTTCATTGAGGACATCTTGCCACTTGGATGAAGACTTCTCTCGGCTTCTTTGAGGATGGATGTCAGCTCTTCAAAACTGTAAGTGGATCTTAAGGGGGTTAGTGTTAGAATTTTTTAAGGGTGTATCGGGTGGGTTTTATTTTTAGATTAGGGGTTTGGGCCGCAATAGAGCTAAATGCCCTTTTAAGGGCAATGCCCATTCAAATGCCCTTTTCAGGTTTTTTTTAGTTAGGGTTTTATTTGGGGGGTTGGTTGTGTGGGTGGTTTTACTATTGGGGGGGATTGTTTGTATTTTTTTTTAAAGGTAAAAGAGCTGATTTCTTTGGGTCAATGCCCCACAAAAGGCCCTTTTAAGGGCTATTGGTAGTTTAGTTTAGGCTGTTTTTTTTTTATTTTGGGTGGGCTTTTTTTATTTTGATAGGGCTATTAGATTAGGTGTAATTAGTTTAAAGATCTTGTAATTTGTTTTTTATTTTCTGTAATTTAGTGTTTTTTGTTTTTGTTTGGTAATTTAGCTAATTGTATTTAATTTATTTAATTGTATTTAATTTAGGGAATTTATTTAATTGTAGGGTAGTGTTAGTTGTAACTTAGGTTAGGTTTTATTTTACAGGTAAATTTGTATTTATTTTAGCTAGGTAGTTATTAAATAGTTAATAACTATTTAGTAACTATTCTACCTAGTTAAAATAAATACAAACTTGCCTGTAAAATAAAAATAAACATAGTTATATTGTAGCTAGCTTAGGGTTTATTTTACAGGTAAGTATTTAGTTTTATATAGGAATTATTTAGTTATTAATAGTAGGTTTTAGTTAGATTTATTTTAATTATATTTAAATTAGGGGTGTTAGGATTAGGGTTAGATTTAGGGGTTAATAAATTTAGTATAGTGGTGGGGACGTTGGGTGCGGCAGATTAGGGGTTAATATGTTTATTATATTGGTGGCGATGTCGGAAGCGGCAGATTAGGGGTTAATAGTTTTATTATAGTGTTTGCGATGCGGGAGGGCCTCGGTTTAGGGGTTAATAGGTAGTTTATGGGTGTTAGTGTACTTTTTAGCACTTTAGTTATGAGTTTTATGCTACAGCTTTGTAGCATAAAACTCATAACTACTGACTTTAAAATGCGGTACGAATCTTGACGGGATAGGCTTTACCGGTCACTTTTTGGCCTCTCAGGCAAAACTCGTAATACTGGCGCTATCGAAGACCCATAGAAAAAAGACTATACGCAATTTACGTAAGTTTATTTGCGGTAAGGCCAAAAAAGTGTGCGGGACAGCTGTACCTACAAGACTCGTAATACCAGCAGTAGTAAAAAAAGCAGCGTTATGAGCCTTAACGCTGCTTTTTACTCATAACGCAAAACTCGTAATCTAGCCGTTTGTTTTCTTCTGCAGAATCTGCACATTGTGTGTTCTGTGTAAAATGTTCTTGTAAAACTTGTTTCCAGTTGTGCTTGTGATAATTTTATAAGGACACAGAGATGGAATATGGGTTGTATTCATAGCAGCTGAAATGTCACATTCTGTGTAAGGAATGGGCACCTAAAAACTATAATAAAACCCCAATGGGTGGTTTTATCACCAATTGTGCTTTGTTCTCTTTGTATTCTTAGTAGAAAGTTCAACCTAGGAGGTTCATATGCTAATTTCATAAACCTTGAAGGCCATCTCTTATCTAAATGCATTTCGATAGTTTTTCACCACTAGAGGGTGTTAGTTCATGTGTGTCATATAGATAACACTGTGCTCACACACATAAAGTGAACTAGGAGTCAGCAATGATTGGCTAAAATGCAAGTCTGACAAAAGAACTGAAATAAGGGGGCAGTTTGCAGAGGATTAGATACAAGGTAATCAAAGAGGTAAAAAGTGTATTCATATAACTATGTTGGTTATGCAAAACCAGGGAATGGGTAACAAAGGGATTATCTATCTTTTAAAACAATAGAAATTCTGGTGTAGACTGTCCCTTTAAAAATATATATAATCCCTTTATTACCCATTTTCCCCAGTTTTGCACAACCAACACGGTTATATTAATATCATTTTTACCTCTGTAATTACCTTGTATCTAAACCTTTGCAGACTTCCCACTTATTTCAGTTCTTTTCACAGACTTCATTTTAGCCAATCAGTGCAGACTCCTAGGTAACTCCATGTGCATTAGCACAATATTATCTATATGGCACACATGAACTAACACCCTCTTGTTGTGAAAAACTGTCAAAATACGTTCAGATAAAAGGCGGCCTTCAAGGGCTTAGAAAGTAGCATATGTACCTACCTAGGTTTAGCTTTCAACTTAGAATACCAAGAGAACAAAGCAAACTTGATGACAAAAGTAAATTGGAAAATTGTTTAAAATTACATTCCCTATCTGAATCATGAAAGTTTATTTTTTTGACTAGACTGTCCCTTTAGAGGGATTTAAAAAAATATATATATATATTTATCCTTCATGACTCAGATAGAGAATACAATTTTATACAGTTTCCGGTTTACTTATATTATCAAATTGTTCTCATGTTCTTTGTTGAAAAGGTATCTAGATAGCTAGCGTGCACATGCCTGAAGCACTACATGACAGGAAATAGTGCTGCCATCTAGTGCTCTTGCTAATGTATAACATTGTTGCCAAACTGCTGCCATATAGGGCTGCAGACTCATGCACACTCCTGTACTTTACCTTCTGGCTTTTCACCAAAGGATACAAAGAAAACAGAGACAATTTTATAATAGCTGTGAAAAATCTGACGTGCATTCTATGGCCGTGGCAAAATTTAGGACTGGTCTACAAGTTTTCCAGGGCTGTTTTCATTCCAAGTCTGGCCCTGAACTCTAGCAATTGTTTCTGCTCATCTCCAGAAATCAAGATCTTCTGAATTAGGAGCAATAGTACATACGTTTGACCTATCCTATACTTTACAGCTCTTTATTAGGTTCATCATTGTCTATTTCTTTACATTTTCATGGACTCTGCAACTAATCTGTTGTATTTGGTTGTTCTTGTCATATCCTCTACATAATATATATATAGTATCTCACAAAAGTGAGTACACCCCTCACATTTTTGTAAATATTTTATTATATCTTTTCATGTGACAACACTGAAGAAATGACACTTTGCTACAATGTAAAGTAGTGAGTGTACACTCTGTATAACAGTGTAAATTTGCTGTCCCCTCAAAATAACTCAACACACACCCATTAATGTCTAAACCGTTGGCAACGAAAGTGAGTACACCCCTAAGTGGAAATGTCCAAATTGGGCCCAAATAGCCATTTTTCCTCCCCGGTGTCATGTGGCTCGTTAGTGTTACAAGGTCTCAGATGTGAAGGAGGAGCAGGTGTGTTAAATTTGGTGTTATCGCTCTCACACTCTCTCATTATGGTCACTGGAAGTTCAACATGGCACCTCATGGCAAAGAACTCTCTGAGTATCTGAAAAAAAGAATTGTTGCTCTACATAAAGATGGCCTAGGCTATAAGAAGATTGTTGAAAAAAAGTCCGGAGCCGCAGCCATAAACTATAGAGTTTTTATTTAACAATAAAACAGGTCTGGTAACAGATAGATACTGACATGCCCTTCAGTTATGATAAGCTTACGCGTTTCGGCATTATCGCCGTATTCATAGCTCTCAAGATTCCTTACAACTGTTAGGCCTAATAAAGGAATTAAAACCACCGGATTGGCTGATGGGCATTCATTGTTTAACTCATTCATGTCCCATAAGTTTCAGGGTTCCCTGTTAACATGAACTGTTACCATTATAAACTACCTGTAGGTCAAATAAAGTACTTAACTACAATTGAAGGAAAAGTGTAAGGTTAAACCTCCTAATACTAAACATATGTATGTATACTAGACATTACCACACTAGTGCTAGGTATTACTCTAATTGTATCAAAAAGGTTATTGGACTTGCTTTTAACCCTAATATTCACTGACTGCTTGCTTCTTATTCTAAATAGAATGAATATATTTAATTAAATTCTATTTTGAAAAATATGTTCTATTTGAAAATATGTTCTATTTAAAGACATACCAGGCAACCCTTGTTCACAGTTTCGCCCATGTTCCTATGCTTAAGCATGTAAAATACTATCTTGTTGGTTTATAAATTTGTGAGAAAATATTCTATCCATATTTCTCAATTATCTCAAATACTTATAGAGCTAAAACATTTCAAGCAAAACAGTTAGGTGCTTTTATCTAAACATAATTGGCTCTGATAATGTGTAATAAGACCATCAACAATAGGGTATAGGGGCTCTACAAGGTATTTCATAAAGGATATACTATCCTGGCCTGTTGCATGCTTAATGCCAGTGATTTATGAGGTCATAGGCTGAATTGAGCCCAATAGGATGTCTTGTTCTCATTTGAAAGATCCAAAAGATCTCTCTTCGTGCAAGTGCTGTCTTCCTATCCCCCCTCTTCGACCAGCCTTTACACTCTCTATTATGGTCCATCCAAAGCTTGAATTGTTTTTATTATGGACCAATTTGAAATGCTGGACGAGTGGGGTTGTTAGGGTACCAGCCTTAATATCGGAGAGATGCTCTCTAATACGTGCTCTGGTCTCCCTTGTGGTCATCCCTATGTACTGCAAACCACAGGTCACACAACTTGCCAGGTAAACTGTGAATGTTTTTCTACAATTCATGCACTCTCTGTGATCGTAGTGTTTCTGAGTGGCACTACTTGTAAAGCCTTCACCTGTCTGCAGATGTTCACATGCTTTGCATGTGATATTATTGCACCTGTAGACTCCTTTGAATCTGAGCCAAGAGCTTGTCTCCTCTCTTGGTGCCTCTTTGAGTTGTGTGGGGGCCAAAATATTTCCTACAGAGACCCCTCTTCTGAAGGAGCATCTACATCCCTTGTCTACAAATTCTGATAAAGCTTCATCAGCCGCTAACATTTTGAAGTGTTTTCTCACTATTTGGCAAATGTGTGCTGTAATCAGTAACAAAGTAAATGTCCCCACTTCTTTTAGTCTTTGGTTCTCTTTTTTCCAATAGTGTCTCTCTATTGGAACCCAAGACTTCTTTTCTGACTCTGTTGATAACATGTGGTTTATAACCTCTCCCTGAAAGTCGTTCAGACAGTTGATCTGCATGTTTCTCATATTGGTCATTATTGCTACAGTTCCGTTTCAATCTGGTGAACTGGCCTTTAGCCACAGACCTGAACACCTGTTTGGGATGACTGCTCCTGGCATGGAGGAGCGTGTTGCCCGAAATAGGCTTCCTGTACACTTCAGTTTCAACACCGACATTGGGGATCCCAATCAAAGTGAGATCTAGGAAATTGATTCTTGTCCTATTGAGTTCAAAAGTGAACTCCAGACCAATGTCATTGTTGTTAAGCCATTCCACAAAAGTCTTTGCACCTTGTTCAGTGCCCCGCCATACCAGGAGCAGATCATCTATGTACCGTTTGAAGAACTGTACATTATCCCTGTGGGGGTTCTCATCTCCATAGATGCGGGACAGCTCCCACCACCCCATAAAAAGGTTGGCGAAAGAGGGCGCGAATTTCGCGCCCATTGCTGTCCCGCACAATCCACACAAGTTACCACTGCTTAAGACCTTGTTTCCCTTAAGGGGGGACTACTAGAATTTTTTATAAGAAGATTGCCAAGACCCTGAAACTAAACTGCAGCATGGTGGGCAAGACCATACAGCAGTTTCACAGGACAGGTTCCTTTCAGAACAGGCCTCACCATGGTCGACCAAAGAAGTTGAGTGCACATGATCAGCGTCATATCCAGAGGTTGTCTTTGGGAAATAGAGGTATGAGTGCTGCCAGCATTGCTGCAGAGGTTGAAGGGGTGGGGGGTCAGCCTGTCAGTGCTCAGACCATACTCCGCACACTGCATCACATTGGTCTGCATGGCTGTCGTCCCAGAAGGAAGCCTCTTCTAAAGATGATGCACAAGAAAGCCCGCAAACAGTTTGCTGAAGACAAGCGGACTAAGGACATCAATTACTGAAACCATGTCCTGTGGTCCGATGAGACCAAGATAAACTTATTTGATTCAGATGGTGTCAAGCGTGTGTGGCGGCAACCAGGTGAGGAGTATAAAGACAAATGTGTCTTGCCTACAGTCAAGCATAGTGGTGGGAGTGTCATGGTCTGGGTCTGCATGAGTGCTGCCGACACTGGGGAGCTACAGTTCATTGAGGGAACCATGAATGCCAACATGTACTGTGGCATATTGAAGCAGAGCATGATCCCCTCCTTCCGGAGACTGGGCCGCAGTTATTAACCCCCATCCCGCTGCTCCTGGAGCCCACCACAACTCTAATAAAAGTTATTAACCCCTATCCCTCCGCTCCTGGAGCCCACCGCAACTCAAATAATTCTAAAGGTAAGTTTAAATTTATTATAAGATAGGAATGAGTTAATATTTAATGTAAAGTTAGCAGTTTTTTTTTTTAGTTTTTGGGTTTTAATAGCTTAATTTAGTTTATGGCAATGTGGGGGGCTGGCGGTTTTGTGATTAATAGGTTTAGTAAGTGGTAGTGATGTGGGAGGCCAGGGGTTTAGGGGTTGATACATTTATTTAGTTGCGGAGGGGTCCAGAAGCGGTGGGATAGGGGTTAATAACTTTATTAGAGTTGTGGTGGGCTCCGGGAGCGGAGGGATAGGGGTTAACACATTTATTTAGTTGCGGCGGGTCTGGGAGCAGTGGGATAGGGGTTTATATATTTATTTAGTTGCGGCGGGGTCCGGGAGTGGCGGAATAGGGGTTAATAACATTATGTAGGTGGTGGCGATGTCGGGCGGCAGATTAGGGGTGTTTATACTCTGGGAACATGTTACGGTGTTAGGTGTAAACGTAATTTGTTTTCTACTATAGAAATCAATGGGATATCTGGCAGCATCGAACGTGAGTAGTGTTAAAGAGGATATATTATCTATCCTAGTCAGTGGGTGGAATCTTGCTCACCTTTAATAAACTTTCCCATGCGTTTATAGAACTAAAAACAAATATAAGGTGGCGCAATCTCCCATGGCCCCTGTCTATGCCAATTTATTTATAGAATGGTTTGAGGATCTTTAAGTGTTTGACAATCCAAATCCCAAAATTCTTCTATACCATCGGTACATAGATGACCTATTGGTTGTCTGGTCTGGTACTGAATCTGAATTATTAACGTGGTATGGAGAGTTAAACAACAGGGAATTGAATGTTAAATTCAAATTGGAGCATAGCAATGTCTCTGTTAACTTTTTGGACCTTTGTATATACAAGACACAGATTAATGGAATGTGCAAATTGAATACTAAACTTTTTTCGAAACCTACGGAACACTTTGTTAACTTATCAGAGTTACCATCCGCCCCAATTAAAATTAGGCATTGTGAAATCAGAATTACTACGTGTGGTCCGAAATAATACCACCGAGGAAGATAAGACTGCTCAATTTAACATTATGAAAACAAATTTATAGCCAGAGGTTATAAAAGTGCAGACATTGATAGAATATGGTCAGGTACCATGGATCTTGATCAGGATAAATTTATCAATACGGTTGTTACTCCTAAACAACCTGTTAAATGAGTCAATTTTATCACCACCTATACTCCATATAGTCATACCATCAAAAAAGTTCTCTCTAAGAATTGGTCTCTCATTTCTGAGGACCCTACTCTGCTCTTTAAAGACTTTAAGCCCCCACGTATGGTATACAAACGAGGTAGACGCATTGGTACAATGCTGGTCAAACATGATATTAGTACCTCCCAACATACGTGGCCACCCAGAGCAAAACCTGGGTGTTTCAGATGAGGGAATTGTGTAACCTGTAATACGCTACAAACAGGCAATTCTTTTTATCACCCTTATACTCGTAAAAGAAATTCCATCAGACATAAACTTACATGCACATCTGATTATGTAATTTATATGATTATTTGCCCATGTGCAAAGGTTTACATTGGTAAGACTTGCACTTCTTTTCATGAGAGGTTAGCTAATCATTAAAGTGCTATACGTAAAGCTATAAAGGAGGGATCCAGTGAACAGCCTGTAGCTAGGCATTTTTTGGAATCCAACCATACTGTTGCTATGTTGAAAACCATGCTTATAGACAGAGTTCCCCCATTAAAGAGTGGTGGCAATAGGGGTGAGGAACTCCTCAGGAGGGGGGCCCAATGGATCAACAGATTGAGTACTATGACACCTAAAGGCTTGAATACACATTTGGATTATGCGTTGTTTCATTGAGATTGGAGTGGTCAGTCTATCATAGATGTGGCATTGTATTGCATTATTCTACAATTGTTTCATAGCATCTTCAGCATGGTGACCTCAGTAGTTTATCATATTTATGCATTATTTTTTAGTATATTTGATGCTTAATGCCACCTAAAGTTTTTAATATCAGGGGTTATTTGCATGGTTGCATGGTTTGAAGTTGCATTTTTAAAGGCAACAATCTATATGCACAGTGCGTAATGGCACTGGTTTATGTGTTTTTTCTTTTGACTTGGACTGGGTTTTATTAGGCACTGTTCCTTTAAAATACCATTGTTGAAACCTGTTGGCTAGTGGTTGTATATTTGGCCAGGTTTATGTGTATAACATCAGGGACATACTTGCATGGGATTGTGTGCTATTAAGCACTATTGCTTTAAAATATCTTTTTTGAAACCTGACGGTTAGTGGCTTTTTATATGTGCATGGTGGTCAGTGTTGTAAAGCACTATCTCTCGAAAACACATTTGTGTAGGATTGCGTGTTATTAAACACTATCTCTTTAAAATATCTTTTGTGAAACCTGCCGGTTAGTGGCTTTTCATATGTGCATGTTGATTAGGATTGTGTGTTAGTAAGCCCTTTTTAAAAACATAATTTATGCTTACCTGATAAATTTATTTCTCTTGTAGTGTATCCAGTCCACGGATCATCCATTACTTATGGAATATATTCTCCTTCCCAACAGGAAGCTGCAAGAGTCCACCCACAGCAAAGCTGCTATATAGCTCCTCCCCTAACTGCCATATTCAGTCATTCGACCGAAAACATGCAGAGAAAGGAAAAACCATAGGGTGCAGTGGTGACTGTAGTTCAAATGAAAAAATTACCTGCCTTAAAGTGACAGGGCGGGCCGTGGACTGGATACACTACAAGAGAAATAAATTTATCAGGTAAGCATAAATTATGTTTTCTCTTGTTAAGTGTATCCAGTCCACGGATCATCCATTACTTATGGAATACCAATACCAAAGCTAAAGTACACGGATGATGGGAGGGACAAGGCAGGTACTTAAACGGAAGTTACCACTGCCTGTAAAAAACCCTTTCTCCCAAAAATAGCCTCCGAAGAAGCAAGGTATCAAATTTGTTAAATTTGAAAAGTATGAAGCGCAGACCAAGACTCCGTCTTGTAAATCTGTTCAACAGAAGCCACATTTAAAAAAGGCCCAAGTGAAAACCACAGCTCTAGTAGAATGAGCTGTAATCCCTTCAGGAGGCTGCTGTCCAGCAGTCTCATAAGCTAAATGAATTATGCTTTTTAACCAAAAAGACAGAGAGGCTGCTGAAGTCTTTTGACCTCTCCTCTGTCCAGAATAGACAACAAACAAGGTGAACGTTTGATGAAAACTGTAGTAGCTTGTAAGTAAAACTTTAAAGCACAAACCACGTACAATATTGTGTAATAGACGTTCCTTCTTTGAGGAAGGATTAGGATACAAGCATGGAACAACTATCTCTTGAGTGATGTACTTGTTAGATACCACCTTAGGAAAAAAACCCAGGTTGGTACGCAGGACTACCTTATCCGTACGAAGGACCAGATAAGGAGAATCACATTGTAACACAGATAACTTGGAGACTCTATGAGTCGAGGAATTAGCTACCCAAAAGGAACTTTCCAAGATAAAGATTGATATCTATGGAACAAAAAAGGTTCAAACGGAACTTCTTGAAGAACCTTAAGAATCAGGTTTAAGCTCCATGGCGGAGCAACAGTTTTAAACACAGGCTTGGATCTAACCAAAGCCTGACCAAATGCCTGAACGTCTAGAATACCTGCCAGACGCTTGTGCAAAAAAATAGACAGAGTAAAAATCCGTCCCCTTTTAAGGAATTAGCTGACAACCCTTTTCTCAAAAACATCTTGGAGAAAAGATAATATCCTGGGAATCCAGACTTTACTCCATGAGTAACCCTTGGATTCATAACAATCAGATATTTACACCATATCCATGTTCAATTTTCCTAGAGACAGGCTTTCATGTCTGTATTAAGGTATCAATGACTGACTCGGAGAAGCCATGCTTTGATAACATCAAGCGTTCAGTCTCCAGGCAGTCCATCTCAGATTGATTCTATTTAGATGGTTGAAAGGACCCTGAGGTAGAGGGACCTGTCTCTGAAGCAGAGACCGTGATGGAAAGGATGACATGTCCACCAGATCTGCATACCAGGTCCTGCGTGGCTACGCAGGCGCTGTCAAAAACACCAAAGCCCTCTCCTGCTTGGTCTTGACCTCAGGAGGAAATCCCACTCCCCCGGAAGAAAAGTCTGACGACTTAGAAAATCCACCTCCCAGTTCTCAACACCTGGGATATGGATAGCTGATAGACAAGAGTGAGTCTCTGTCCAGTGAATTATTGTAATACTTCTAACATCGCTAGGGAACTTCTGTTCCCCCTTGATGGCTGATGTAAGCCACAGTCGTGTATATTGTCCGACTGAGTATGATGTACCTCAGAGTTGCTAACTGAGGCCAAGTCTGAAGAGCATGGAATATCACTCCCAGTTCCAGAATATTTATTAGAAGGAGGGTCTCCTCCTAAGTCCACTATCCCTGAGCCTTCAGGGAGTTCCAGACTGCATCCCAACCTAAAAGGCTGGCATCTATTGTAACAATTGTCCCATCTGACCTGCGGAAGGTCATACCCTTGGACAGATGGACCCGACATAGTCACCAGAGAAGAGAATCTCTGGTCTCTTGGTCCAGGTTTAACAGGGGGACAAATCTGTGTAATCCCCGTTCCTCTAACTGAGCATGCATAGTTGCAGCGGTCTGAAATGTAGACGTGCAAACGGTACTATGTCCCTTGCCGCTACCATTAAGCCGATTTCATTCATGTACTGAGCCACCGAAGGGCGCGGATGGGATGAAAAAAACACGGCAGAAATTTAGAAACTTTGACAACCTGGACTCCGTCAGGTAAATTTTAATTTCTACAGAATCTATCAGAGTCCCTAGGAGGGAAACCCTTGAGATTGGGGATAGAGAACTCTTTCCTTGTTCACTTTCCACCCATGTGATCTCAGAAATGCCAGTACTACGTCCGTATGAGACTGGGCAATTTGGATGTTTGACGCCTGTATCAGGATGTCGTCTAAATAAGGGGCCACTTCTATGCCCCGCGGTCTAAGGACCGCCAAAGCGACCCCAGAACCTCCATAAAGATTCTTGGGGCTGTAGATATCCCAAAGGAAATAGCTACAAACTGGTAATGCCTGTCTAGAAAGGCAAACCTGAAAAACGATGGTGATCTTTATGCATCACAATGTGAGGATAAGCATCCTTCAAATCCATTGTAGTCCTCTATTGACTCTCCTGGATCATAGTTAAGATGGTATGAATAGTTTCCATCTTAAATGACGGAATTCTGAGGAATTTGTTTAAGATCTTTAGATCCAAAATAGGTCTGAAGGTTCCCTCTCCTTGGGAACCACAAACAGATTTGAGTAAAAACTCTGTCCCTGTTCCTCTCTTGGAACTGGATGGATCTCGTACACAATGTAAGAATGCCTCCTTCTTTATCTGGTTTGCAGATAATTGTGAAAGGCGAAATCTCCCCTTTTTTGGGGGGGGAATCTTTGAAATCCAGAAGATATCTCTGGGATATAAATTCCAATGCCTAGGGATCCTGGGCATCTCTTGCCCACGCCTGGGCAAAGAATGAAAGTCTGCCCCCTATAGGATCCGTTACCGGATAGGGGTCCGTTCCTTCATGCTGCCTTAGAGGCAGCAGCAGGCTCCTTGGCCTGCTTATCTTTGTTCCAGGTCCGATTGTCTCCAGACCGCCTTGGACTGAGCAAAAATTCCCTCTTGTTTTGCCTTAGAGGAAGAGGATGCCACACCTGCCCTGAAGTTTTTAAAAGGTACGAAAATTAGACTTTTTTTTTTTTTTTTTTTTTTGCCCTTGATTTAGACCTATCCTGAGGAAGGGCATGACCTTTTCCTCCAGTGATATAAGCAATAATCTCCTTCAAACCAGGCCCAAATAGGGTCTGCCCCTTGAAGGGAAGTTAAGTAGCTTATTTATTAAAGTCACGACAGCTGACCATGATATAAGCCATAGCGCTCTGCGCGCCAGTATAGTAAAAAACAGAATTCTTAGCCGTTAGTCTAGTCAAATGAACAAGGCATCAGAAAACATAGGAATTGGCTAGCATAAGCTTGTCAAATATATTCATCCAATGGAGTCGCTTAACTGTAAAGCCTCATCAAGAGACTCAACCCAGAACGCCGCAGCAGCAGTGACAGAAACAATGTATGCAAGGGGCTGCAGGATAAAACCCTGTTGAATAAACATTTTTTATCCATTGGATCTAAAAAGCACAACTGTCCTCGTCAGAGGTAGTGGTACGCTTAGCTAGAGTAGAAACTCTTCTCTCCACCTTAGGAACTGTCTGCCAGAAGTCCCGTGTGGTGGTAACTATTAGAAAACATTCTTCTAAAAAATAGGAGGGGAAGAGAACGGCACACCTGGTCTATCCCATTCCTTATTAAAAAAAATTTTAGTAAACCTCTTTAGGTATTGGAAAAACATCAGTACACACCGGCACTGCATATTATTTATCCAGTCTACACAATTTCTCTGGCCCTGCGATTGTACACATTCATTCAGAGCAGCCAAAGCCTCCCTGAGCAACAAGTGGAGGTTCTCAAGCATAAATTTTAAATGTAGAAATATCAGAATCAGGTTAAATCATCTTCCCTGAGTCAAAAAAAAAAATCACCCACAGACTAAGCATATTGTGAGGTAGTATCATACATGGTTCTTAAAGCGTCTGTATGCTCTGTATCTACCCCCAGAGCTAACTGCTTTCCTTTAATTTCAGGTAGTCTGACTAATACTGCTGCCAGAATATTATTCACCACCTTTGCCATGTCTTGTAAAATTAACGCTATGGGCGCCCTTGATGTACTTGGCGCCATTTGAGCGTGAGTCCCTGAAGCGGGAGTTGAAGGGTCTGACACGTGGTGAGAGTTAGTCGGCATAACTTTCCCCTCGACAGAATCCCCTGATAAAGAAACGCTATGGGTGCCCTTGATGTACTTGGCGCCATTTGAGCGTGAGTCCCTAAAGCGGGAGTCAAAAGGTCTGACACGTGGGGAGAGTTAGTCGGCATAACTACCCCCACGACAGAATCCTCTGGTGATAATGTTTTTAAAGACAAAAAATGATCTTTATTGTTTAACATGAAATCAGTACATCTGGTACACATTCTAAGATGGGGTTCCACCATGGCTTTAAAACATAATGAACACAGAGCTTCCTCTATGTCAGACATGTTAGAACAGACTAATAATGAGACTAGTAAGCTTGGAAAACACTTTAAATCAAGTTAACAAGCAAATATATAAAACGTTACTGTGCCTTTAAGAGAAACAAATTTTGCCAAAATTTGAAATAACAGTGAAAAAAGGCAGTTAAACTAACAAAATTTTTACAGTGTATGTAACAAGTTAGCAGAGCATTGCACCCACTTGCAAATGGATGATTAACCCCTTAATACAAAAAACAGATTAACAAAATATGTTTTAAACAGTCATAACAGCTCCTACTTTTGAAGCCCTTTTGAGCCCTTCAGAGATGTCCTATAGCTAGGCTGACCATATTGCCGCTTTAAAAAGGGACACATATGAAAAATACATATGTCAGGGCTGTTTTCAGGGCTGTTTAAAGAAATGGTTTTGTATAAGAACCCTCACATATGTACTTTTCATATGTGTTCCTTCTTAAAGCGGCAATATGGTCAGCCTACCTATAGCATGCAGGGGACTGCTGAGGGAAGCTGAATGTCACTGTTTGTAATTTTAACTGCACCAACTGTAACTTTTATACTATAACAGTGGAAAGCCTCAGGAAACTGTTTCTATGCAAAATTTAAGCCAGCCATGTGGAAAAAACTTAGGCCCCAATAAGTTTTATCACCAAACATATGTTAAAAAACGATTAAACATGCCAGCAAACGTTTTAAAACACATTTTTACAAGAGTATGTATCTCTATTAATAAGCCTGATACCAGTCGCTATCGCTGCATTTAAGGCTTTACTTACATTACTTTGGTATCAGCAGTATTTTCTTAGTCAATTCCATTACTAGAAAAATATTTTACTGCACATACCTTATCTGCAGGAAAACCTGCACGCCATTCCCCCTCTGAAGTACCTCACTCCTCATAATGTGTGAGAACAGCAAATGGATCTTAGTTACGTCTGCTAAGATCATAGAAAAACGCAGGCAGATTCTTCTTCCAAATACTGCCTGAGATAAACAGCACACTCCGGTGCCATTTAAAAATAACAAACTTTTGATTGAAGAATAAACTAAGTAGAAAGCACCACAGACTCTCACAACCTCCTATCTATGTTGAGGCTTGCAAGAGAATGACTGAATATGGCAGTTAGGGGAGGAGCTATATAGCAGCTTTGCTGTGGGTGGACTCTTGCAGCTTCCTGTTGGGAAGGAGAATATATTCCATAAGTAATGGATGATCCGTGGACTGGATACACTTAACAAGAGAAATATCATTTGTGAGATCCCCCGGTCTGTTGTTCTATTTGGATTTATGTCAATACCGGTTTTGAATTTGTTTAAGTAATTGCAGAGCACTTGTTGCGTATTGTGAGATCATGTATCCAAATTTTCCTATTAAAACCACATAGTATTGTGGTGTTTGACAAGGTTAGACGCTGGTAAGTATCAGCTGTTGTCAGATTGGGATGAATAGTGACACGCCTTGTTTCTGTGATGGACACGGTAGTGGTAGCCTATCCTAGAGCAGCGGGTTCTTTTAAAAGGACCCCTCTGATTAGATGCGTACACACTGTCACGTTATAGCGTTAGGAAACGCCATGTTTCTGTTGTAATCATTACTGGTATGTATTATTCTTTCTATTGCGTATCTTTGATATGTGAACTTATTAGCCGACATTGGGACATAGTAGTATAGTTTTGCTTAAGGTAGATACCACGCTTTGCATATTTTAGCTATGTGGGAATCGAGTGCGGTTTGAGATTTTGTTAATGGCCCCTGATACATATGTGGCATACAATATTTAAATGCATGTTGATGAAACATAGTGTACTTTTTTGATACGCTGACTATTTTTTGTCTATGATGGTAACAATGTATATTTGTTAAACACTCAATATAAGTTTTTTTTTAAAAATCGAAATTGACATGTTTTCAATATAAATAATACCTGATGAGATATAGGGGCCTATTTATCATATGTCTGTCGGACCTGATCCGACATTGCGGATCAGGTCCGACAGACATCGCTGAATGCGGAGAGCAATAAGCTCTCCGTATTCAGCATTGCACCAGCAGCTCTTGTGAGCTGCTGGTGCAACCCCGCCCCCTGCAGACTCACGGCCAATGGCCGCCAGCAGGGAGGTGTCAATTAACCCGATCGTACTCAATCGGGTTGATTTCTGGCGATTCCTGTCCGCCTCATCAGAGCAGGCGGACAGGGTTATGCAGCAGCGGTCTTTAGACCGCTGCTTCATAACTTGTGTTTCTGGCGAGTCTGAAGACTCGCCAGAAACACGGGCCCACAAGCTCCTTACGGAGCTTGATAAATGGGCCCCATAGAATTTAACTTGCATTCATGGTAATTCTTTGGCTTGATATTCGCTCTAAAAATATCTTTTAGAATCTTTTAGAATATGTGGTCACAATATGGTGATTTTTTATATAATAGTATTGGTCAAAATGTCTGGTTGGGATAGTTTATTTTTTGCTTAGGTATCTGTTGATGATATACTAATTTATGTTTATATGTATTATGATTTTAGATTGTCTTGAAAAAGGCTACTTGCAAAGTCGAAACGTCGACTTACACACTGTTTTATGATGAATGAATATTTGAAATAAAGAATGTTTTTCTACTGTCAAGCCCTGTGAGTTTCCTTTCTTGGATGTTGTTATACATATGATTTGAGGAGTCACTTAGGTGCTGGATAAGCTACGGCTAAAAGAGTGAGTGCAAGAATAGTGCTTTTATATACCGGTATATATATATATATATATATATATATATATATATATATATATATATATATACACACACACGCACACATATATATATACACACACACACACACACACACACACACACATATATATATATATATATACACACACATATATATATATATAAACACACACACACACTTCAGAGCCCTTCCTAGTCAAACTCCTTCTCATATATATATATATATATATATATAAATATATATATATATATATATATATATATATATATATAGTAGCCATAACACTGTACTTTAGATCTCAAGACAGGCTATTTTTTAGCGCTGTTATATGTTCAGCTCGAGCACAACACATAACTTTTATTTTTAACTTGTAATACCAGATTGCGTGGTAATACTAGCACGGTCCTGCGATATTGATAGAACACCCTGTGCGATCATTTGCGCTCCACTTGTAATCTAGGCCTATATATGTAAATAGCAGGAATGCCCACTTAGTAATAGGCTAAAAATGACAGGTTAAGTGAGCGTCAGAAACATAAACAAAAGTATTTACATACTACATACACTAAGTGGGTCAAGGTCCAAAAAAAATACTATCAATATGTAACCGGCACCTACATTAAATCTATAAGCAGTGTAGCGTGCAGGAGCCAGTTTGTTAAATGCTGACATAATCCTTTTGCTGTGTTGGAAATTGTACTTCTAGCTGTGGCATCTCAGATATACTTTGAAAGGTTTAAATTGATTTGTGGATTTGTATTTCTATATTTCTATAAAATGACTTTGTATTATCCCCAGCTCTATGCATTTCTAATAAATAATTCACAATTTATAGATCAGGCAACAAAACACAGATACATCATTTCAAATCTCCTGAAAAACAAAGAGCAACCCCTGTTCTTCAAAAATAACCTACAGGGTAGAATTACATTTACACTCAGTGCTGTGCCGAGTACATGAATTGCATCATTTATTATAGAAAAGGACCCACCAGCTTCCCTACTGGAAAACTAAACACACACACAGCAAGATCACAGAAAAGCTATGTTAATCCCACCATTGTTTTTTTGTTTGCCATATGTACAAATACTGTGACATCAATAGACTTTAAACAAATATACTGTTTATTGAGAAACAAATAGAATTCCCCTATGAAGTGCTACAAATACTGCAATTTAAAGATCTAAATTAAAATTATAACTACACAAGTCATTCTAGTTTGACTCTAGATACAATTAAGAGATCCAATTTCTAAAAAGATCTTTATTTGCAGTTTATGCACTAGAAAAGTTTGTCAAAATTATATTTTTGTAATCGACATTGAGCATGCAATTTAAAAAAAAAAAAAAACATTACCTCTTTTACATATTTTCTTGATCTGCATTATTGAAATGAATTCATTTCTAATGATAAAAGCATTGTGACCATTGCAGTATTTTATAAAGGTATCCATGTTGCCATTGAGATTGCCTTTGAATTGTTATAAAGGGCTGGAATCAGTGTTTAAAGGCAGTTTTAGCAAAGACAAATTTTATACACTTCTCTGACACTGGTGGGATTTGAAAAGCAGCATTGCTGCGTACATTAAAAGATAATATAAATAATACCTTTAGATACCATTGAATGGCAATACATTTTACATGTATGAACTGAAACTTAACCTCTATTTTATTAACACCTTTGAGTGCTAATGACGGCTCTGAGCTGTCACAGAGTTTCCCACTCTGGTGCTAATGATGGCTCAGAGCCGTCACTAGCAGTCTCCCACCTTGAGGGAGATCTGGGGGCTCCCACCGGTCCTACCCCGGCGATCGCGCCTGTATAGTGACATGCATCGCCGGAGCTTCCCGTTTTGCGTGGTGATGTCACAGCGCAACTTTATTTATACTTAACAATGTTAAGTATAGGAGCAGGGGGGCATGCTGCTTAGAAGCCTGTATCTCAGGCATCTAAGCAGCTACAGACCCCCAAGACCATTGGAAAGGTAATCGCCTAACCTTCCAAACAGTGTAAGTATTGGGGGAATCTGAAAATAAAAATAAAAAAAAATTTAAAAAATTGTTAAAAATCTTAGCAGCCAGGTGGGAAAGTGCTTAGCACTCAAAGGGTTAAAAGACAATAGTGAAACCAGGACATGAATAATAAACCTACTTATAGGAGTTGGGGGATTGTGGGTATATTGTACGTGTGTATGTAGTTTCTTATATGTATGTATTATACAGTAAAATACCAGTGCTTCACTAATATTAAAGAGGGTCGCAATAAACAATATTGCAACCTCGCTCATTTGCATGCTAACTTGCATGCGTATAACAAGTTAAAAGAAAATGCATTCCCTCAAGGACAAACTAAATTAGTGTGTCGTGTTTGCGAAGTGAAGACCTAGGGAACGATTTATCATGGCCCGAATGGGGCCAAATACATCTGTTTCCGTGTGAGTTTTCAGGCTCGCCAGAAACAGAAGTTAAGAAGTAGCGGTCTTAAGACCGCTGCTCCTTAACTCATACGCCGCCTCTGAGGAGGTGGACAGCAATCAGCCCGATTGAATACGATCAGGTTGATTAACACCCCCTGCTAGTGGTCGATTGGCCACTAATCTGCAGTTGGCGGCATTGCACAAGCAGTTCACAGCGTATGCTGTCGGCATTTATCGATGTCTGGCGGACAAGATTACTACAGCGGATCATGTCTGCCAGAAACATGATAAATCGGCCCGCTAGCGTAAAGTGTAAGGGTTAAAAAAATGTTCACCAAACACAACATAAATACATTAAAATTTGTTTTTAATAGAAATTGTTATTCCTATGTTCTTCATTTAGTAAGAAAAAAATGTTAAAATGTTCTTTTATTTATATATATATATATATATATATTTATACACACACACACAATATTTATATATATATACACATGTAAATATTCATATATATTTTACAAAAAAAATCATATATATATATATATATATATATATATATATAAATATTTATTTAAAAATAAGAAAGAACATTTTGTTCTTGTGAAGAAAATAGGAATATGAAGTATTCCTAATACGCATTCGGCTTTAGAGCAGTCGGTCTAGCACAGTGTCGGGTTAGTGCAAAAGTGATAATTAAAACGTTTTTTGTAGCGCACCCATAAAAGTCTATGGGGGGAGGGAGTTAGTTGCTCCAAGTTGTCTGGAGTTGTTTGTTGTTTTCAGTGAATCTCTGGACACTCCCCTTGAGCACTGAATCACAAATGGTGTTGAATAGTTGTCTGAGGTGCCCAATACATAATATTATTTGAGAATCGCTAAAAAAGTATAAAAACAATAATACTAATATTTATAAAATATATGTAATATCATGTCTGCTAAAGCAGAGAATACATTTGCAATATTTACAATATTAACCAAAATACATAAGTGCTAAATATTACATACTTCGAAAGATTTGAAGTAATGGGCTCCATGTGCTAAGAGGCGGGCGGACAGCTTCTTAACTAGCGAAGCTGTCCGCCCGCCTCCGCTACACACGGGCAGTGGATCTATTGATCCGCTTGCCCGTATGTATCATTACACACTCATCGGAGTGTGTAATGCCCGCCCCTTCAATCGCGCGACTGAAGGGGCTGTCAATCACCGAGAGCGAGCGTGCTCTCAGTGATTTTGCTTCGCCACCTAAGAGGTGGCGTAGGGTGTAGGAAGCAGCGATCTAATGACCGCTGCTTCTTACATAGTGAGAAGCAGGCTCGCATATGCGAACCTGCCCCGCAAAGGCTCCGGAGCAGCTTTTGCTGCTTCGTACATGGAGCCCATTGTCTTTAACATGGAGTTATTGAAACAATTTAAAAGTGCATTGTGCATTGGTCAAAGGGAGAGTCTGTGGGGTAGATTTATCCGCTGCTATAAATGCCGATAGCATACGCATTTATCATTGCACCAGCAGTTCTTGTGAACTGTTGGTGCAATGCCGCCCCCTGCAGATTTGCGGCCGCTAGCAGGGGGTGTCAATCAACCGATTGGGTTGATTTCTGTCCGCGGCCTCAGAGTCTTTAGACCGCTGCTTCATAACTTCTGTTTCCGGCAAGTCTAACAGGGGTGAGCTTGATAAATCGTCCCCTGTGTCTGTTCATATGATGTCAATTAAAATGTATTAATCACATCTATATCATGGCAATCACATATATGTTGTGCATACATCAGTGCTTAAATATCATAGAGATGCAGTTCTCTAATAAGTCTAAATATTTTATAATATTCTTGACAAAAAAGAGTGCATTAGTCATGATAGGTATAGGTTTCATATATTACATTCCACACATGGCTATAAGCAAGAAAGCAAGGTATTTGGCCATATCAACAGGAAGGAGTACTTACCTTTCAACTCTTCTACAACTGGATAACCCTTATTAGCTTCATCTGAAGGAGCAAACAACATATGCTTGTGGAATATTAATCATAACATTTACACATGCCACGTTGACTAATGTTAGATAGAATATACTGTATTGATTTCAGACGCGTATCCTCAAGTATTCTTAAATGGCATAATATTCTTGATAGAAGTACACATGCATTTATTAACAATGTACACCTGCATATTAATTGACATCATGTGAAATAAAAATAAATAAAACTGTTAATGTTTAGCAAATAAACAGTTAGTAAAAAAATATTGAACTATATTTTCTAATTTGGATTAGAAAATATATGCATTTTTAGGAGATGGAAATCACACTTAAAAAAAGTGCTTCATACCAAAAATTAGATATTATATATCTGGAAATATTTTATAAAAGAAAAATAGTGCTTAATGCCTGCGGCGGGATTTGACCTTTGGAGGAGAGGTACTTGGGGTGGAAGTGTGGCATCTTGTGCGACACACACCAGCTGACTGGGAGGCTAGAACATGTGATATAGTGTCCTGCAGGGAGATAACGGAGGATGCAAGTGAGGAGGGAGTTTGTGGCCTATCTGTGAGCCTCTCCACTGCCTCTGCCAGGCGGATGATTGAGGCATTATGAATGTCCAACTGGCTCTGTAGCCTCCTGAAGTCATGCTGCTGCTGAAGCCTGGTCAGCCTAAGCTCCCTGTAAATGAGCCACGGTAGAGCATCCTGCTGGGACTGTGCGGGAATATTTGATTCCATGGGGCCCATTTATCAAGTTCCGGATGGAGCTTGAGGGCCCGTGTTTCTGGCGAGTCTGCAGGCTCGACAGAAACAGCATTTATGAAGCAGCGGTCTAAAGACCGCTGCTCCATAACCTGTCCGCCTGCTCTGAGCAGGTTACAGACATCACGGCAATTCAACCCGATCGAGTATGATCAGTTTGATTGACACCCCAGGCTGGCGGCCGATTGGCCGCTAATCTGCAGGGGGCGGCGTTGCACCAGCAGCTCACAAGAGCTGCTGGTGCAATGCTGAATATGGAGAGCATATTGCTCTCCGCATTCAGCGAGGTCCACCAGACCTTTGATAAATATCCCCCCATGGGGGGACTTGGGGCTCCATAGGTGTCTCCGGCACATATTCCTGGCTCTCTGTGGGGTTGTTGTCTCTCAGTCTTGGGGACTGTGAGGGTTGCTCAATTTGCAATTGAGGACAGACATTGGTGGGTGGTGGTGGTGATTGTGGTGGTGGCGGCATTTGTTGTGCCATGGGAGGGTGCTAGATCTGATGTTCAGGTGGAATATAGTAGAGATGCTGTGGTGGAGGCTGCATATGATACTGTGGTGGTGGAGGCTGCATCTGATGCTGTGGTGGTGGAGGCTGCATCTGATGCTGTGGTGGTGGAGGCTGCATCTGATGCTGTGGTGGTTGAGGATGCATCTGATGCTGTGGTGGTGGAGGATGCATCTGATGCTGTGGTGGTTGAGGATGCATCTGATGCTGTGGTGGTTGAGGATGCATCTGATGCTGCGGTGGTTGAGGATGCATCTGATGCTGTGGTGGTGGAGGATGCATCTGATGCTGTGGTGGAGGATGCATCTGATGCTGTGGTGGTTGAGGATGCATCTGATGCTGTGGTGGTGGAGGATGCATCTGATGCTGTGGTGGTGGAGGATGCATCTGATGCTGTGGTGGTGGAGGCTGCATCTGATGATATGTCCTCACAGATGAATATGGGGATGTGGCAGGAACATTTTCAACCTTATAGGCCAGTGGCTGTTGCTCATCCCCTTCCAGCATGCTGAGATTGGAGTATCCAGATTCAATCACATCCCCCTTCTCCTCACTGAATTCTGGATCACTGGCCTCCGATTCTGAAACATAAATTGTTATGATTAATTAATTTGATGAAACATATTACATTTGATAATCAAATATTTAGATATAGATATCTATATCTATAGATATATACTGTATATATATATATATACTGTATAGATATATATATAGATATATAGATATATATAGATATAGATAGATATAGTTTTAGATAGATAGATAGATAGATAGATAGATAGATAGATTATTTCTATATAAACTTAAACATATTTAACCAGAGGTGTATATTTAAAGATTGTGCCTCCAAGCGACTCTTTGTATTACACATAGTGCATACATATGATATAGATTGAATTAAAATCTATACCCTTGCTTGTTTGAGCAGATAGCTACTCCAGAAATCATGATGAATGTATCCACTACAACTATGTTAAGATGCACGTAAAGGAGCAGTAAAGTCAAAATTAAACCTTCATGATTCAGACAGAGCATGCAATTTTTGGCCACTTTCTAATTTACTCCTATTATCATATTTTTTTTCCTCCTCTTGGTATCTTTATTTGAAAATCAAGAATGTAAAGCTTAAGATCCGGCCCGTTTTTGGTTCAGAACCTGGGTTGCTCTTGCTTATTGGGTGGCTAAATGTAGCCACCAATCACGAGTGCTAGGCAGGGTGCTGAACCAAAAATGGGCAGGTTCCTAGGCTTACATTCCTACTTTTTCAAATAAGGATACCACTAGAACAAAGAAATATTGATAATAGGAGTAAACTAGAAAGTTGCTTAAAATTCTCTGAATCATGAATGAAAAAAACTGGGTTTACTATCCCTTTAAGTTAATGTGCAAATCAGATGTTGCACCATGTAAAACATTACTTGTCCTCAACCAACGTAGGTATGTTTTCCACTGATATTTGAAAACAATTAATTACTAACCATATGTAAAATAGGAACCTTCTATATTCTGTATTACACATGTGCATGATTACATTGATATTTCAAGCACAAAGCCTATGTATATTTCTGATGTTAACATATATTTGTTACAATTTTTTTTATTACATATGATATTTAATATTCACCTTCATGGACCTCTTCAGCTGCCACTGTTGTTTCCATTGTCCCTTTGCATCCCAGGACAGCTTTACCAGAGATGACATTAGAGAGCGTCTCCTCCCATGACTTCAGATGCATTCGCTTACTAGGACCACCACCTATCCCACGTGCGTATTAAGCCTGCTGTGCCATCTTCGCCTTGGTTTCCCTCCTGCAGCCGTGATAACTATGTTTTATGTTAAAAGTAGAACGATTGCGTCCTAAGCAGCTGACTGCCACTTGTATCTCCTCCCACAACTTATTCCGAACACTCGCCCTCAGGTTAGAATTCTCCAGCTGAGGTGCCCTCTCCAAGTAGGCCTCAACCAGAGCCTCCTTCTCCTCCTTCTCCTCCTTGGAGTACCTCTCCTCTCTTAGCCTGCCCTTCACACCATAAACATTCAGTGTTCTATTCAAAAAGATGTGCTGCATATTTACAAGCAGATTTGTTTTAATCCGCATCCTTTTTTGAAGCATATACAAAAAGAAATGCAGGGAAAAATCGCTGCCATTCTGCCTGCACATGAATAGCAGCAAGTTTTCAAAGCATCAGTTTAAAAACAACAAGCAGAGAAATTGGGGTATTTTTATTTTTTTGGGAGTTTTCTTTTACAGTTTTTTTAGGGGTCCTTTGTTTGCAGATAAACTTAAAAAGATGAGGATCCAGATTACAAGTGGGGCACTACTCCCCCCCTTGTGTGTGTGTTTGTGTGTGTGTGTCTGTGTGTGTATGTGTGTGTGTGTGTGTGTGTGTGTTTATGTGTGTGTGTGTGTTTATGTGTGTGTGTGTCTGTGTGTGTGTGTATGTGTGTGTCTGTGTGTGTATGTGTGTGTGTGTGTTTATGTGTGTGTGTGTCTGTGTGTGTATGTGTGTATGTGTGTGTGTGTGTGTTTGTGTGTGTGTCTGTGTGTGTATGTGTGTGTGTGTGTGTTTATATGTGTGTGTGTCTGTGTGTGTATGTGTGTGTGTTTGTGTGTGTGTGTCTGTGTGTGTATGTGTGTGTGTGTGTGTGTTTATGTGTGTATAAACTACTGCAATCGCAGTTGCAGACTGAAAGTGACCAAATACTTCTAACCCTTTTTATGCCATGAAAAAATAAACTGCAAAGAATGAGTTAGACAAAACAGAAGAATAAATGAAATATTGATGAAAGCTTCAATCATAAACAGCAAACAGTGAAAAAAAGTTAAAAAACAAAATGTAATAACCTGCTTGTGGGAACATAATTGCTGGAATAGTCAAGATTGAAGGATTAAAATATGTTTCAAGAACTTCTGCCATCTGTCTCCTCTCAGTGTTGGAAGGTTGACAAAAAACAGTAAGATTTACTAGTGTATTTCGTCTTCAAACCTATTTTCAAAGAACAAACCAATTCTAAAGGGAGATTGATGGTTTTTATTTCAACAATAATAAAACTGCTTATATTCTATCACACAATATAAAATTTCTGGCTTTTGTTGTGTTGAATACAACAAGATTCCCAAAGGAAATTTTGCCCTCTCATCAATCAGAAACGATGTGCACAAAACTTCAGTGATAGAATAGGAAATTCCATTTTAATTGGCAGCCATCCTTCAGGGTTGTTATTGTGTATCATGTTCTCATAAGGCAGTGCTGGAGATGGGCCATATTAATAGTTTGAAATTGCATTTGATTCCAAAAAGTATCCACTTGAATAATTAGCAGGTCTGGCACTAAACCATAAAAGTAAAATAGTTCTGTGGTGTAAAGTTAAAACAGCATAGAGGGATTTTCAAATGTAGACAGTTTGCATTGAAATTAATTAAATAGAAACACCAAAGCTAAACTAATTTGCACACAAGCAAATGCAGATATAGCTGCACATGTTTACTGAACTTGGGAGCACTTGCTGTGAATATTAATGATGATGATGCTGGTAACAGATTTTAAGGTAATCTATCTATCTATCTATCTATCTATCTATCTATCTATCTATCTATCTATCTAACTAACTATCTATCATCTCTCTATCATCTATCTATCTATCTTTCTGTCTGTCTGTCTATCTACACACACACTTAAATACATATATCTATATATCTATAGACCTTCACAACTATATAAGCTTGTTGGACATTCCATTCCAAAACCATGGGCGTAACTATGGAGTTGGACCCACCATCTTTGTGGCTATAACAACTGCCACTTTTCTGAGAAGGCTTTCCGCAAGATTTTGGAATGTGTCTGTGGGAATTTGTGCCCATTCAGCCAAAAGAGCATTTGTGAGGTCCGGCATTGAAGTTGGATGGGAAGATCTGGCTCACAACTGGCATTCCAATTCATCCCAAAGGTGTTCAATGGAGTTGAGGTCAGGCTCTTTGAGTCACTCCACTCCAAACTCATCAAATCATGTCTTCTAAGACCTCACTTTGTGCACAGCACAGTCATGCAGGAACAGGAGAAGACATTCCATAAACTGTTGCCACAAAATTGGAAACATCCAATTGTCTAAAATGTCTTTGTATTCTGTAGAGTTGCTGCAACTACAATCCATGTGACAAGCTACCCCAAACTTTATGACTCTGCACCCTCAACTTGTAGAATGTGAGCTCTTCAGAGCAGAGACCTCTTACTCCTGCTGTTTTTGTATCTTCTCGCAAATCTTTGTCATTATATACCCCTATCTCTGTACCCAGCGCTATGGAACTTTGCGATGCTTTACAAATAAATAATAATATAATAATAATGATAATAATAATAATACTATTAATATGATCCTTCACTTCAAATTTTGAAAAACAGCCCCAGACCATTACCCTTCCTCTACCAAAGTTTACCGTAGGCACTTTGCATTTGGAAGGTAACATTCTTCTGGCATCCTCTACACTAGATATGGAGGAAGCATGATTTATCAGTCCAGAAAGCACATTTCCACTGCTCCAGAAGAGTGGCGTCAAGACTCCAGCTGACGATTAGCATTGTGCATGCTGATGTGAGGCCATAGAGACCCATCACATGAAGATTCTGATGAACAGATCTTGTGCTGATGTTGCTTGCAGAAGTAGTTTGGAACTCTGTAGTGAGTGATGCAACAGATGATTTTACGTGCTTCAACACTTGGTTGCCCCACTCTGGGAGCTTGCATGGCTTACCACTTCATGCCTGGGCTAATGCTCCTAGACACTTCAAAATAATAGCACTTACAGTTGACGGAGGCAGATCTTTTAGGGCAGAAATGCAATGAACTGACTTGTGGCAAAAGTGGCATTCTATTACAGGATGCAGTATATATCTGTCAGCTGATCACTAGAAAACAAACTAATGTGGTGGAGCATTGTATTATTACACTATTGTTTGACAACACCTATGTTTCAAATGAAAATAGATTAAACACATAGTTAAAGTCATTGGTGGATTTGCACATATACTGCTGCCTGTTTTTGGCTTCCTGACCCATGTTCATCTCAGGATCAGCAACTCACTCAGAAGCTGACTTTAGCTATCTGTTTAAATGGTCAGTAAAGTGAAAGTTAAATTGTCATGATTCAGATAGACCATGCAATTTTATACAACGTTCCAATGTAATTGTATTATCAAATTTGCTTTGTTCTTTTGCTATCTTTTTTGAAGAAAATACCTAGGTATGCTCATGAACAGCAATTCACTGCTGGGAACTAGCTACTGATTGGAGACTGCCATGTCATTGGCTCACCTGATGTCTTTAGATACCGCCCAGTAGTACATTTCTGCTCCTTTAAACATTCCAAGAGAATGAAGCAAATTTGATAAGAGATGTACATATAAATGTTTTAAAATTGAATGCTCTACCTGAATCATCAAAGAGAGCTTTACCTGAATCATCAAAGAGAGCTTTACCTGAATCATCAAAGAGAAATGTAAGTTTTTTTTGCCCCTTTAACACATTTTTACTAGACAAGCAGTAGTGCAACAAGCAAATGATTTAATGCATTAGAATATGTCCCTTTAACTCTGTTTTGTAGGATCTGTGGAGTTACAGAAAAGATAATCAAATGAGTGAAATTAATTTTACATGCATTCTAGGCAATGTCAAGGTTTAATTATAGCATTTCCATATGCCGAGATGCTGTGTGAGAAACAGCATATCCTAAATCAGGATGAGCCTCACACTTGCTCTTTCTGACATCTCTCTGAACTTGGAGATCAAAATAAACAGGTGGTGATGGCAAAAAAAGTGATATTTGTATCTTGTGCTACTCTACAGGCGGAGCTGCTTACATAGCGGGACGTACTCAGGGGTGGAACTACCATTGGGGCAGCAGGTGCAGTTGCACCAGGGCACAAGTGCTGGAGCGGCCCATAGTAGCCAGTAGACGTGCAATTTGTTTTCGTTCCGAATCGAAATTCGGACGAAATTCAAGTGATTCGGAGATTCTAATGTATCCGAATTTCAAAATCACCCTAGTAACGAAACTAAACTAATCTGAATTAATTTGTAACGAAAAATCCGAATTAGTTTGGATTCATTTGTTTTATTCGAATGGCCATGGCGCAATAGTCTGACTTTCTGGACTAATCACAATTCCTTTGTTGTTCCATATTTATTATAAAAAAAAAACAAATAGAGATATATTACAATTAAATATAGTGAGATAGAACAGTGAATTAATTCCTTTTGTGTTGGTTGGAACCATCTGAATCAATGTAACATAACATAATGAATAATTCCAAACATATCGAACTTCTGAATTTCCGAATGCATCCAATATCAAATCAATCCGAATGCATCCAAAAAGAATGACTGTTATATCGAATGAATCCGAATGCATCCGAAACTAAATAAAAAAAAATACAGAAACGAAACAAAACTATATTTTCCGTAGTGCACATGTCTAGTAGCCAGACTATACATGCACATGTGCAGAATGTGCGCAATTCTAATGCAGGGGAGCCTTTAATGAGTGCAGGTTGTCTATCCCCACAATCATTATAGAGAGCAGCACATACATATTGCTATTGCTTACTACTGGGTACCTTTAGGGGGCACCAAAAAAAAAATAGCACCAAGGCCCTCTTTTTAGTAGGTCCGCTACTGGACTTAACAAATTGTTTTTAGTTTAAAGGGACCTTAAACAGAAAATGCAATTCCCTATACAGGCCTAGCTTACAAGTGGAGCACAAAAATATTGGCATGTGGATGTACTATATTCCTTACATAGTTGACTTCTATGGGGGCGTGCTGAAAAACTCACATACACACACACATATGAATACACAGTCACACATATATCTACCCACATATAAATACACTCATACATAAACCTTTCTGAGCCCTTACCACCTTGTCAAATACCATATCCCTTTAGATCAGCGGTCGCCAACCAGTGGTGGTCCATGAGAAGATATTGGTGGTCCTTGACACCATCAAGCAGGAATTAATCTCCTCTGATGGTGTCACCCCCGTCACGCCGCAACTCCCTACAGTGCCTGTCTGGACATCAGTGAAAACCGACGGAGGAGTTAAATTACAATCTCCCTACGCACGTTGCGTAGTACTGCTCAACTTGCGTAGCTAGATTGTATTTTTAACTCCTTCCGCCCAGCACGCTGCTCAGAGAAAGATGTTTCCATTCTAAAGCCAGCAGAGGATGGCTTGAAATGGTGGAATTAAAGTATACAAAAAAAGAGAAGGTCTTAAAAAAAATCTCTCTTATATTTCATTTATTTCCTTCCCTTTACCTGTCTCTTTGTAGTAGTTTTCCTAAGTCCTTCAGATGAACTTACATCAGTGTTTGTCTTCCTCCCCTCCATCTTCTTTTTTTTAAATTAAATACTTTTCATTCTAATAATTTTCCAAAGCCATTCCACCTGAATTCCAGTAATTGCCATCCAGCAGATCAGCCATATCCCACCAGTATTGTAGTAATTGGCAGTAACATCAGTCGTGGTTAGCTCACATCCATATTGAGAGCTTTCAGATATAAACTTAATTTATGACTCCACTGTCTGTCCATGATCATAAGTAGATTTGAATAATTCCTAACTGGGGAGGTAACTTGGAAGTCTTGTGGTCCTTTTAAACAGAATTATTTTCCCCCCAATTTATGTCTCTCTGTTTCCAGCTCAAAAGTTGGCACTCACCCTTCATCTGTCATTTGGAAGTATTCAGTTCTATCATTGTTAGTTAATTCCAAAAATATTCTTAAAAATGTGTAAATATATGTATAATGTAAACTTAGCTATGGTTATACTAGTTATGTACAGTATGTGTATGTGTATATTTATATATACACACACATTATAGAGGTTTCTACCTTTTAAAAAAATTCATGTTAGTGGTCCACGGGATTCAAAATTGTGAGTTTAGTGGTCCCTGAGGTCCGAAAGGTTGGCGACCCCTGCTTTAGATCGCTGTTAAACAATGTTTCTCTCTAATAAACCTATATACTATTATTATTATTAATATATATATATATATATATATATATATATATATATATATATATATATGTATATAATACTTTATTTTATTACATTATACATATGTTTTTTTATGCATTTATTCTAGCCTTAACTTACTTCAGGCCTTGAGTGCAACACAGAACTCACCACTTGTAATATAAGGAGATAATGCACCCTGCGCTATCCATTAGAATTACACGCTAAAAAAAATTCAGCGGCATTCAGATTCTCTGGTAAATGTTTTTTTACCATTTACTTAAAATACCAGTTTTCCACTCCTCCATAGAGGCTGGAGTGCATTCTGTGCAATGCAGAATTATGTGCATTATACTGTACGCTGATTGGGTAACATGTGCGGGAGCTCATTTATATCTGTACTTGATTGGCCATAACAAAGGAACAAGATTTACAGCATTAAAGGGACAGTCTACTCCAGTTTAAAAGGATTGAAAATCCTTTTATTATACATTCCCCAGTTTTGCATAAGCAACACAGTTATATTAATATACTTTTTACCTCCGTGATTGCATCTTAGCCTCTGCAGACTGCCCCCTTATTTAAGTTTTTTGACAGAATTGCATTTTAGCCAATCAGTGCTGACTTATAAATAACTCTATTGGAGTGAGCACAATCGTATCTATTTGGCCCATATGAACTAGCACTATCTAGCTGAGAAAAACTGTCAAAATGCACTAAGATAAGAGGCAGCCTTCAAGGGCTTAGAAATTAGCAAATTAGCTTACCTAAGTTTAGCTTTCAACAAAGAATACCATTAGAACAAAGCAAATTTGATGATAAAAGTAAATTGGAAAGTTGTTTAAAATTGCATGCCCTATCTGAATAATGAAAGTTTAATTTTGACTAGCATGTCCTTTTAAAGATTATTTTCAAGGGGTATGTCACTGGTCTGCAAAATATACACATTTTGCAATTTTAAATGCTTGTAAAACAATTTTATATGCAGATCTTTTGAAATCCAGTGGTTTATTTATGATGCATATATGAAAAAATAATTTAATGTCACTTTAATTTCATGACATTTAAATTGGTGAACATAAAAGGGTTATTTTCCACGCTTAAAGGGACATGAAACCCAAAAATGTTCTTTCATGATTCAGATAGAGAATACAATTTTAAACAACTTTCCAATTTACTTCTATTGTTTAATTTGCTTCCTTCTCTTGTTATCCTTTGCTGAAAGGTTTATCTAGGCAAGTTCAAAGGCAGCTGAGAACCTAAGTTCTAGCTGCTGATTGGTGCCTGCATATATATATATACTGATTATCATTGGCTCACCCATGTGTTGTTAGAAACCAGTAGTGCATTGCTGCTCCTTCAACAAAGCATGCCAAGAGAATGAAACAAATTAGATAATAGAAGTAAATTAGAAAGTTGTTTAAAATTGTATTCTCTATCTGAATCCCAAAAGAACATTTTTGGGTTTCATGTCCCTTTAAAGTAAAGGGACAGAACATGCTAAAAATGTCTATAATGCATATGAAAGAGCATCATTTAAAGGACCAGTCAACACAGTAGATTTACATAATCAACAAATGCAAGATAACAAAACAATGCAATAGCACTTAGTCTGAACTTCAAATAAGTAGAAGATTTTTTTTCTGACAATTTTAAAAGTTGTCTTTTTCCACTCCCCCTGTACCATGTGACAGCCATCAGCCAATAACAAATGCATACACGTACCATGTGACAGCCATCAGCCATTCACAAATGCATACACGCTTATTCTTGCACATGCTCAATAGGAGCTGGTGACTCAAAAAGTTTAAATATAAAAAGACTGTGCACATTTAGTTAATGGAAGTAAATTGGAAAGTTGTTTAAAATGGCATGCTCTATCTGAATAATGAAAGTTTAATTTTGATTGAGTGTCCCTTTAAACAACTAAAAGTTAGTACTGTTCCAGGGGCATGTGTACATATGCTGTGCATACCCAGTGTACATATGCTGTGCATACCCAGTGTACATATGCTGTGCATACCCAGTGTACATATGCTGTGCATACCCAGTGTACATATGCTGTGCATACCCAGTGTACATATGCTGTGCATACCCAGTGTACATATGCTGTGCATACCCAGTGTACATATGCTGTGCATACCCAGTGTACATATGCTGTGCATACCCAGTGTACATATGCTGTGCATACCCAGTGTACATATGTTGTGCATACCCAGTGTACATATGCTGTGCATACCCAGTGTACATATGCTGTGCATACCCAGTGTACATATGCTGTGCATACCCAGTGTACATATGCTGTGCATACCCAGTGTACATATGCTGTGCATACCCAGTGTACATATGCTGTGCATACCCAGTCTACATATGCTGTGCATACCCTGTGTACATATGCTGTGCATACCCAGTGTACATATGCTGTGCATACCCAGTGTACATATGCTGTGCATACCCAGTGTACATATGCTGTGCATACCCTTTGTACATATGCTGTGCATACCCAGTGTACATATGCTGTGCATACCCAGTGTACATATGCTGTGCATACCCAGTGTACATATGCTGTGCATACCCAGTGTACATATGCTGTGCATACCCTTTGTACATATGCTGTGCATACCCAGTGTACATATGCTGTGCATACCCAGTGTACATATGCTGCGCATACCCAGTGTACATATGCTGTGCATACCCAGTGTACATATGCTGTGCATACCCAGTGTACATATGTTGTGCATACCCAGTGTACATATGCTGCGCATACCCAGTGTACATATGCTGTGCATACCCAGTGTACATATGCTGTGCATACCCTGTGTACATCCTCAGAGAACCGTCAGTGGCATGAATTACATTATGCAAACCACCAACAGTTCGTTGAGCAGTTGTGGTGTTTGAATGATGATGAAATGGGCATGAACATCACATGCCCTTGAACCAATACAATCATATTGCAAAAATGGTTCAAAACTTTCCTAGTTAAAATTTCAGTTTTGAAAAGTATGTGGTTTTATTTCCTCTAGAAACAGAATTGATAAACTGTGCAATTTTAAATGCCTATTTCACATATTACTTTTCACTGCTTTTGCTTAAACCCTAAAACTTTATTTAAAAAAAAAAGTATGTCATATGACAACCAGGCAATGAGCATGACAAGCTAATTGCCAGTGAAGTGAACAATTTCCAAGTTCAGTCTTTGTGAAAATTCTTAGCTTACTCTTTTAATAGCTGGGCACAACAGAAACAATACTGTTCTCAAGTCTACACCAGTAATCTTTCAACATCAGGCTTGGGTTACAAGAAATCCCCAATTTAAGATGTCCCAGCAGTCATAGCAATAATTCCTTGATAATTGCTATCTATCAGCCTCAAATAAAGGATATGTCTTGCAGATAGACATACAGTAGGAGTTTGTTACAGAGAGGTCAAGTCATCAAGTCATGTATTTAACTTCAATGCCCACCCCCATAACAAAAGTAAGAAAATTACAGCTTCATCCCTGTGCACTTGATTATAGTGTGTACATGAACTTGCTAGCTCTTAATTAGAAAGTCATATAACAAAGGCAAAGCATGCTACTTGCAAAGACTTAACAAGCCATCTCTGTAAATAAAACATTTTGTGAGGTCTGGTTTTTGTTTTTTAAAGAAAAATGTGATGCTTGCAAAAAAAGCAGGTACAGGTAGGCGGCGTGCTAGAAATACTTTATGATGTACAGTATACAGTTACTAATAAAGAGACTAAAGAATGACAGCTAAAATAGAAACTGTACTGAATAATAAATAAAGGCTCTAAGAACCCAACACTTGTGCCACCAAATGTTAAAGGGACAGTCAACACCAAAAGTGTTATTGTTTAAAAAGATAGATAATGCCTTTACTACCCATTCTCTAGTTTTGCACAACCAACAGGGTTATATTAATATACTTTATAACCTTTAAACCTCTACATTTCTGCCTGTTTCTAAGCAGCTACAGACAGCCGCCTCTTGCATGCTTTTTTATTTGCTTTTTACAAGAGACTGTTAATTCATGTAGGCCATATATATAATATTGTGCTCTCTCCTGTGGAATTATGGCTGACACTGCACTAATTGGATAAAATGCAAGTCAATAGAAAATATATAAATAGCCATGTGATCAGGGGCAGTCTTCAACAATTAGGTAATCACAGAGGTTACAAATATATTAAAATAACCATGTTGTTATGCAAAACGGGGGAATGGGAAATAAAGGGATTATCTATCTTTTTAAACAATGAACATCTTGGAGTAGACTGTCCCTTTAAATGGACAGTATACACTCATTTTCATATAACTGCATGTAATAGACACTACTATAAAGAATAAGATGCACAGATACTGATATAAAAATCCAATATAAAACTGTTTAAAAACTTACTTAGAAGCTCTCAGTTTAGCTCTGTTGAAAAGGTAGCTGGAAAGCCCACTGCAAGTGGGAAATAAGACCCTCCCCCTTCTTTTGCATATGAAAAGACCCTTTACACAAACAGGAGCAAGCTGGAGTAGGTAGCTAACAGTATTCTCATAAAACTTTGGGGCTTAGTTTGGAGTCTGAAAATCAGAGCAATGTTATTTAAAAATAAGCAAAACTATACATTTAAAAAAAAAAAACAACTTTATGGGCTATATAAATAGATCATCTACAAAACATTTATGCAAAGAAAAAAATGAGTGTATAATGTCCCTTTAAGAATTTATGCCTATATCTTTTTGGGAACTGGAGCCTAGAAATAAAGGGACACTGTTCTCAAAATTGTGTAATTATTTATATAAAAAAGCAACACTTAAAGGGAAATGAAAGTCAAAATTACGTTTTGTGATTGAGATAGTATCTACATGTACTGTGTTCTCTTTGTAACCTTTGTTTAAAGGGACACTAAACCCAAAATGTTTCTGTCATGATTCAGGTAGAGAATACAATTTTAAACAACATTCCAGTTTACTTTTATTATCTAATTTGCTTCATTCTTTAGATATTCCTTGTTGAAGATATAGTAATGCACATGGGTGAGCCAATCACACAAAGCATCTATGTGCAGCAACCAATCAGCAGCTACTGATGCTATCTAGATATGCTATTCAGCAAAGGATATCAAGAGAATGAAGCAAATTAGATAATTGAAGTAAATTAGAAAGGCGTTTAAAATCACATGCTCTTTCTGAATCATGAAAGAAAAAAATGTGGGTTTCATGTTCCTTTAAGGAGCAAAAATGCACCACTGGGAATTAGGTGAACACATTAGGTGAGGCAAAAACAAGAAGCATATACTGTATGTACAGCCAATAACTACTTTCACTGACTGATTATCTGTGGCTACACACATTAATCTCTTTTCATTGGCTCACCAGATATGTTCAGCTAGTCCCCAGTAGTGCATTGCTGCTCTGGAGCTGACTTTAAAGGGACAGTCTAGTCAAAATTAAACTTTCATGATTTCCAATTTACTTTTAACATCAAATGTGCTTTGTTCTCTTGGTATTCTTTGTTGAAAGCTAAACCTAGGTATGTTTATATGCTCATTTCTAAGTTTGTGAGGGCTGCCTCTTATCTCATTTTGCATTTTTACAGTTTTTCACAGTTAGAGACTGCAAGTTCATTTGTGCCATATAGATAATATTGTGCTCACTCCCATCGAGTCAGCACTGATTGGCTAAAATGCAAGTCTGTATAAAGAACTGAAATAAAGGGGCAGGCTACAGAGGCTTGGAAACAAGGTAATAACAGGGGTAAAAAGTGTATTAATATAACCACAATTAATTTGTTTTGGATGGATCATAATAACACTGCAGATCCCAGAGACCTTCTCCTCTAACACAGGCTCTGGGATCTGCTGCACTAAGCCTCCTTATTGGCTAAATTATAAGTTCCCACGGGAATAGGGCCCACAATTCCTCCTGTATGTTTTGGTAAAATTTTGTCTTGTCTCTTACAAGCTTGATATCATTGTTTTATTTACATGAATTGTATCCATGGACAGCGCTGCGGAATATGTTGGCGCTTTATAAATAAAGTATATAAATAATAATAGGCCCTGAGCCACCTTATTAGCGAGGCTCCCCAGCATGCTATAAGTATTTTACCTTTTTTAAAGCCAAGTTAAAGGAAACTGATATATAAACAAATTTCATTACTATAAATTAGTTTGTGCATTTGTTTGTGAAAATGAAATGAATATCGGTATTTTCATTATGAATGTGCGTTGGTAACTAATTGCATGCACATGTTTGCTATCAACTGTTTAAAGAACCCCTTCTGTTGCAGAGATATGCCGTCCTTTGAACTAATCAGTATTTATTTTATAAAGGTAAGACATGAGGTTAGCTCCACACTTCCTTCGTTAACTCACAGCCAGATTACGAGTTTTGCATTATGGCTGGCTCGCTACTAACTTGCAAGTTATTTCCACCGCTCACCTTTAACAGCGCTGCTATTACAGGTTTGCAAAAAAACGTCATTTGTGGGCAATATGGCAGCGTTGAGCTCCATACCGCACACAAATACCAGCGCTGCTTTGAGCTGCTTTGACATGCTAGTGCACAATTTCCCCATAGACATCAATGGGGAGAGCCGGCTAAAAAAAAGCCTAACACCTGCAATAACGGAGCGTAAAGCTCCGTAACGCAGCCCAATTGATGTCTATGGGGAAAGAAAATGTATGTTTAAACCTAACACCCTAACATAAACCCAGAGTCTAAACACCCCTAATCTGCTGCCCCGACATCACCGCCACCTACATTACACTTATTAACCCCTAATCAATGAAGCCGGGAGAAGTCTTCATCCAACCGGTAAGAAGTCGACCTCCAGGCGGGCAGAAGTCTTCATCCAGACAGCATCTTCTATCTTCATCCTTCTGACACGGAACGGCTCCATCTTCAAGACATCCGGCACGGAGCATCCTCTTCATATGGTCCCAGCCGTACACTGAAGGTTCCCTTTAAGGGACGTCATCCAAGATGGCGTCCCTTGAATTCCGATTGGCTGATAGAATTCTATCAGCCAATCGGAATTAAAGGGTAAAAAATCCTATTGGCTGATGCAATCAACCAATAGGATTGAGCTTCAATCCTATTGGCTGACCCAATCAGCCAATGGGATTGAGCTAGCATTCTATTGGCTGTTCCAATCAGCCAATAGAATGCAAGCTCAATCCTATTTGCTCGCAACTGTAAGTGAATCTTTGGTGGTTAGTGTTAGGTTTTTTTAAGGGTTTATTGGGTGGATTTTATTTTTAAATTAGGGACTTTGGGCACCGTAAAAGAGCTAAATGCCCTTTTAAGGGCAATGCCCATCCAAATGCCCTTTTCAGGGCAATGGGGAGCTTAGGTTTTTTAGGTAGGTTTTTATTTTGGGGGGTTGGTTGTGTGGGTTTTACTGTTGGGGGGTTGTTTATAAAAAAAAATTAACAGGTAAAAGAGCTGATTTCTTTGGGGCAATGCCCCGCAAAAGGCTCTTTTAAGGGCTATTGGCAGTTTAGTGTAGGCTAGGGTTTTTTTTTTATTTTGGGGGGGCTTTTTTATTTTGATAGGGCTATTAGATTAGTAGTAATTTGTTTTTATTTTTGATAAAAAAAGTTTTATTTTGTGTAATTTAGATAAATGTATTTATTTAATTTAATTTATTTAATTTTAGTGTAACGTTAGGTTTTACTGTAAGACAGGTTAGGTTTTATTTCACAGGTAAGTTTGTATTTATTTTAGCTAGGAAGTTAGTAAATAGTTAATAACTATTTAATAACTAATCTACCTAGTCAAAATAAATACAAACTTACCTGTGAAATAAAATTAAAACCTAAGATAGCTACAATGTAACTATTAGTTATATTGTAGCTAGCTTAGGTTTTATTTTACAGGTATTTATTTAGTTTTTAATAGGAATAATTTAGGTATTAATTGTAATTTTTATTTGGAATTATTTTAATTATGTTAAAGTTAGTGGGTGTTAGGGTTAGGGTTACGTTAGGGTTAGGTTTAGGGGTTAATAACTTTAGTATAATGGCGGCAACATTGGGGGCAGCAGATTAGGGGTTAATAAGTGTAGTTAGCTGGCAGCGATTTTGGGGGCAGCAGATTAGGGGTTAATAACAGTAATGTAGGTTGTGGCGATGTTAGGGACAGCAGATTAGGGGTTAATAAGTGTATGTAGGTGGCGACGACATTGGGGGCAGGAGATTAGGGCTTAATTATATTTAACTAGTGTTTACGATGCGGGAGTGCGGTGGTTTAGGGGTAATATGTTTATTATAGTATTGGCGATGTCCGGAAAGGCAGATTAGGGGTTAATAATTTTATTTTAGTATTTGCGATGCGGGAGGGCCTCGGTTTAGGGGTTAATAGGTAGTTTATGGGTGTTAGTGTACTTTGTAACACTTTAGTTATGAGTTCTATGGTACAGCTTTATAACGTAAAACCCATAACTACTGACTTTCAGGTGACGTTACAGATCTTGTAGTAATAGGCTGTACCGCTCACTTTTTGGCCGGACAGGCAAACTCGTAAAATACTGGCGCTATGGATGTCCCATTGAAAAAGGACTTTTTGAAAAGTGCGGTAGTTACGTTGCATGACGGCCAAAAAGGTTTGCTTTTTATAACTAGGAGTCAAATGTAAGTGAAATTATTTGTTGGGCAATCGTTGCTGAATATCTACTTCACTAGAACAGCGTATTCAACTGATGCTGGGGCAGACTTCTATACATAAATAGGGCCATCAAAGGGCTAGATTACAAGTTGAGCGCTAAATTTGTGCGCTCCCGCAAATGGGCAACTTTGCCCATTTGCGGGATCGCTATAGTTAACCAGCCATACAAGTGGCTGGTTATTGCTACCGCAAGCTTGCGGTAGCAATTAACGCTCTGAAAACTAACCAGAGATTATATATTTGATAATTAAAAACAATGGCACTTGGCAGTTTTTGGGGTCTTAAGTTGGTGGGAGTGGGATGTTAGAAAAAAAAAACGGCACTAAAAAGTGCCTTTACATTGCGGTCTATCATATTCATATATATATTTAAAAATGTTGCCCATCGATGTGCTACTTACCCCCTTTGCTATGCGAAGTTCTGATGCCATCTGTGACAATATCAGAAGGTGTTTGCATTGCGATTTACTTGATATTACAAAGTGGAGCGCTAACTTCGCTTGCTCGCAAGCAATATTTAGCGCTCCACTTGTAATCTGGCCAAAACTGTTTAAAAGAAAGCAAAACAAACAAACAAAATGCTAATGCAGCCTGCAAATAGTTACTTATAGGTCAATACTGCCATATAAAAGCAAACCCCATGTAGTTGCACTATCCAATCACAGTCTCTGTATGGTCTGAACACAGCCTCTGGGCAAAAGAGGTCAATCCTGGATTTAAATGAATATTTAAGTAGTAATTTGTTTTAATATCAATAATATATTGCAAGTAACTTAAAATCAATAAGGTGGGACCACAGAAGCCATTTTTTTTTAATTGTATGTCCCTTTAAAGGAATATGGTACTGAATATTATAGTGAGATAAACAACAATTTCAATAGATTACTGTTACCTGCCTTTAAGCACCTAGCAGCTAAATGTTTCAGATTGTATATCTTTAAGACAACTGTTGAAAGATCATGTGATATTTTTTTTAATAACATTTGAAAGCAAATTAACTGAAAATCAGGAAATGTAGATCAAAGGTCCTATCTACCCTATCAGCCTAGAATTTACAAAATTATGCACAGCGCACAGTAGCAGACTATGGCCTAGTTTTTGGCAGTTTTTAAAGGTTGAAGAATTGCACAGATTCTGCTTCCATATTAAAAAAAAAAAATCTAACAAAAAGTTGCAAAACTGCTTTGAAGTCCTAGAAAAACATAAGGTCAAATAATAAAAAGAAGGTGAATAGCAAAAACCTTTCCCACTGTTAAAAAAGACACCACAGGATATATGTTCTACTGTACAGTGACAGACACTTCAAAGGAAATGTAAGAGGGCTAATTTTGATGAAGCCAGAGGCTATGTATCTTTTATTTAGGCTTGTTAACTGCACTCTTCAGAAGAATTTCTATAAAGAGAAGCTGACTCAAGAATCAGGACAGATCATGTAGCAATATCATAAAGAGACATGAACATTTTAGTCTCCGTTTTAATTCACAGGTTAGGAAGAACAAATCTGGTATCAGAAGCAATGCAGTGTTCAGGAGGTTTGGGGTTGTGTGTCTAGAGAGGGTGCGCGAAGAGGCAAAGAATATTGAAGCATAAACCCCCACTTGAGTCGCTTTTTGGATTCAAACGAGCCACCATTTTCAAAAATGCAAGTGTGTACAACAAGCAACCCTGCAGAACATGTTGCCTCTTACATTATTTTGTTTTGTTTTGTCTTTTCTGCCTCAGGAAAAACTTCTACAAACAACAGTGAGTTGGTCAGTTCCATTACTCAGCTACTTCTCTAAAATAAAGAACTTTTCTTAAGGTAAACAATGCCATGCTACTCATTTTAAATGGGATGCTGGAGAACGACAAGAGAACAAGACACATTAAACTGAACTTCCGATACTCCCTATCACATTCACAAACATTTGTTTAACTCTGTGCATTAAATCTCATGAAACAGAGGTCCGTTGTTAAGAGATGTAAGGGTGACTATGCAAGTGACATCTGAGCTATGTTTCATTGGAGAGCACAAAAACAATATTTTTTGATTGATGAGAAGAGTATAGTGTGGAATGATCACATAGTAGCATAGCAGATGAGGATGAAAGCAGGCAGAGGTTCAACTTATACAGATCCTACCTGATTTACAATAAGAAGCTTCCAATTGAACTTACATTAATCAGTTAGAAAGCCTACTCATTTAACACAAGCAATCATATTCCTGAATTCTGTTTCTAGCCATAAATATTTTTACACCATTTTTAAATGTATCTAAGTTATTGGCAATCACTACCTTCTTGGACAAGGTGTTCCACAATGTGATTGCTCTAACAGTGAAATATCTTTTACGTTGCTTGATATTAAATCTCCTTTTTTTCTAGCCTTAAATTGTGACCTCCTGTCACAAACAACTTTTTCGGGATAAAACTCTGTATATGGGCCTTGAATATATTTATATAAAGTTATCATATCACCTCTCAATCACCTTTTTTCTCTCACAGATCCAATTTGGCTAACCTCTCTTCTCTAATTCAGAACTTTCTCTAATTCTGCAATATCCTTTTTAAAATTGGTCCCCAGAACTGCACTCCATACTCGAGGTGAGGTCTTACAAAGGATTTATATGGTGACAGAATTATACTTTCCTCCCTTGCATCAATGCCTCTTTTAATACATGCTAGTATACTCTGTACTGAGTGTTACAATATGTTAAATTGGCTTATTTCCCTCTTCCTACCAGTTGAACACCCCCTGTCTTTCCCAACCTTCATATTCTCCTCACGTCCTACAATTTTACATTCCACCCAATTTCCTCCTACATCATGGTCTGCTAAAAGAAAATCAGAATACAAAGCCTTATTGTATTATTACTGCAGTGCAAGGTGAAATCCACATTCTTTCTTATTTTATTCTAGCTAGGCACTGTCATTAGAATTTGCTTTGATATTAGTTTATTATAAATTGGACCTATTGTATAGACTCTTGAATAAAAAATAAGATTAAAAAAAGAAAGATGAATGAGGAATGTGAGAGTGAGATGAGCGGAAGACAAAGGTTTTATACTTAAAACTTGTCACTATCAGTAGTCACAGCTTTAGAATTCACAATGTTAACAATTACATTCGGCAGCAAATTGTAAAATTTGGAAATGCGTGCTTCTGCTTGAAGCATATAACACTACCTGCAAAAATAGGTCACATCACAAAAAGTCAGAGGAAAATTAACAAGGTGTCAAATTAGTCCCAAGCATTAACAAGCAATTTATAAGCAAACATTGCATTTTAACAGTAAAGTGACATTGCTGCACATCACACTGGTATTAAAGGCTCATTTAAAATAAATAAATAAATAAATAAATAAATAAATAAATATATATATATATATATATATATATATATACACACAGGTAGCCCTCAGTTTACGCTGGGGTTAGGTTCCAGAAGGAATGGTTGTAAATCGAAACCGTTGTAAATTGAAACCCAGTTTATAATGGGAAGTGAGGGAGTTAGGTTCCAGGCCCCTCTCAAAATTGTCATAAGTAACACCTAATACATTATTTTTAAAGCTTTTAAATGAAGACTTTAAATGCTGAACAGCATTATAAACCTAATAAAATAATCACACAACACAGACTTTACTTGCATTTTTCTGCAAACAGTTCTTTCTATGCATTCCAATCTGGACTGATTTATAGACAGGAAGGTCTTGTTCCTTTGAAATCTGCTCGATAGCTCAGGTCTGGTTAAACTGATTAATTTCAGCTTGCTTGGCTTGCATATCTTTGCTGCAACACAAGCGGACAGCTCCACCTACTGGCTATTTTAATCAATGCACTGCTTCTCAATGCTTTTCAATAGCAGTCACATGACTGAAAAAAAAGGTTGTTATTCTGAAACGGTGCAAATTGAACCGTTGTAAACCGAGGGCCACCTGTATATAGGTTTTCACATAATAAATAACTAATATTTTGTCTAAATAAAGGGAGTGCAGTCCTTGATTGAAGAAACCTGTGGATATTTTGACTCAGGCACCCTGGTAGTTGACCTGTCTGAATTGCGAGTGCAGATACATATGGGATATATGTACACCCCTCACATTTTTGTAAATATTTTATTATATCTTTTCATGTGACAACACTGAAGAAATGACACTTTGCTACAAGGTAAAGTAGTGAGTGTACAGCCTGTATAACAGTGTAAATTTGCTGTCTCCTTAAAATAATTCAACACACAGCCATTAATGTCTAAACCGTTGGCAACAAAAGTGAGTACACCCCTAAGTGGAAATGTTCAAATTGGGCCCAAAGTGTCAATATTTTGTGCGGCCACCATTATTTATCAGCACTACCTCAACCCTCTTGGGCATGGAGTTCACCAGAGCTTTACAGGTTGCTACTGGAGTCCTCTTCCTCTCCTCCATGATGACATCATGGAGCTGGTGGATGTTAGAGACCTTGCGCTCCCCCACCTTCCGTTTGAGGATGCCCCACAGATGCTCAATAGGGTTTAGGTCTGGAGACATGCTTGGCCAGTCCATCACCTTTACCCTCAGCTTCTTTAGCAAGGCAGTGGTCATCTTGGAGGTGTGTTTGGGGTCATTATCATGTTGGAAAACTGCCCTGCGGCCCAGTCTCCGAAGGGAGGGGATCATGCTCTGCTTCAGTATATCACAGTACATGTTGGCATTCATGGTTTCCTCAATGAACTTTAGCTCCCAGTGCCGGCAGAACTCATGCAGGCCCAGACCATGACACTCCCATCACCATGCTTGACTGTAGGCAAGAAAAAGAGGTTATGTCACTCTGCACTGATATAAGAGATACTATTAGGCAAGTGGGAAAAGGAGATTCCCCAACCTCCAAACAACAGTCTAAAAACGATAATTAGGATCTCAATCAAAGAGAGAAGGATACTTAAACCCACAGCGCTGTAAACACAGCTTAAAATAGTGACTAAAATACAATATAGTGCTGTTAACACAGCTGCAAAGTGCCTCTCTCCAAGTCAGAAATACTCTGGAGACACTTTGCAGCTGAGCTGAGAAAAGCTGATAAAAAACACCCCCTCTGCAGGAACTAATGAGATCAAGTGATCTGGTTTAAAAGTCTTGTCTATTATACTATCTGGAACTTGACAAAGGCCCTGTACGGGCTGAAACGCATTGCTCCTCCCAGCAGCAGTTTTCCACGTGTTCCCTACCAGCTTCCGTTGTTTGTTGGATCCCCAGAGCCATTTGAAAAATCCGGTATCGATCTCAAAAGAAAAAGAGGTACTCCGGTTCAACCATCGTTCACAGAGGGACTCTGCTTTAACTACTAAAAGTGTACACCTTATATGTGGTTCTCTTTCTGCTTTTGTGATCTGGGATCATTCTCATTTCAGCTTCTCCTGACTCCAAGGGAAACTTGCCGATTTCTAGATTTCCAGTGACTATAAACGCACCTTCTTGTCTTTTACCGCTTTTGTATGTGAAAGTTAATTTATCATTTGATCATCTTTGGATGCTGCACTGATAGCATTTAGTATGCCTGATCAACGTATTTTTTTCTGATTTTATGTGTATATGTTTTATATATTTTTTGTTAGACAGTATAATTAATTAGTAAATACATTTTTTACTACATCCAGCATTTGTTTAGGCCATTGTATTACTCACTCATTGAGTCGCTATTATTGTTATATTTGACACATATTTGCAACTTATATCTAATGATACAACTTGATACAATCTTTTTAGCTATTTAGCTGTGTTAACAGCACTATATTGTATTTTAGTCACTATTTTAAGCTGTGTTTACAGCGTTGTGGGTTTAAGTATCCTTCTCTCTTTGATTGGGATCTTAATTATCGTTTTTTGACTGTAGGCAAGACACACTTGTCTTTGTACTCCTCACCTGGTTGCCGCCACACACGCTTGACACCATCTGAACCAAATAATTTTATCTTGGTCTCATCGGACCACAGGACATGGTTCCAGTAATCCATGTCCTTAGTCTGCTTGTCTTCAGCAAACTGTTTGCGGGCTTTCTTGTGCATCATCTTTAGAAGAGGCTTCCTTCTGGGACAACAGCTATTCAGACCAATGTGATGCAGTGTGTGGCGTATGGTCTGAGCACTGACAGGCTGACCCCCCACCCCTTCAACCTCTGCAGCAATGCTGACAGCACTCATACGTTTATTTCCCAAAGACTACTTCTGGATATGACGCTGAGCACGTGCACTCAACTTCTTTGGTCGACCATGGAGAGGCCTGTTCTGAGTGGAACCTGTCCTGTGAAACCGCTGTATGATCTTGCCCACCATGCTGCAGCTCAGTTTCAGGGTCTTGGCAATCTTCTTATAGCCTAGGCCATCTTTATGTAGAGCAACAATTCTTTTTTTCAGATCCTCAGAGAGATATTTGCCATGAGGTGCCATGTTGAATTTCCAGTGACCAGTATGAGGAAGTGTGAGAGCAAAAACACCAAATTTAACACACCTTCTCCCCATTCACACCTGAGACCTTTTAACACTAACAAGTCACATGACACCGAGGAGTTAGGGGTGTACTCACTTTTCCCAACGGTTTAGACATTAATGGCTGTGTGTTGAGTTATTTTGAGGGGACAGCAAATTTACACTATTATACAGGCTGTACACTCACTACTTTACATTGTAGCAAAGTATCATTTCTTCAGTGTTGTCACATGAAAAGATATAATAAAATATTTACAAAAATGTAAGGAGTGTACTCACTTTTGAGATACTGTATATACGTAATATACAGTATATATATGCATATGTGTATATATATATATATATATATATATATATATATATAATATTTAGCATTAACCACTGCTTTGCAAAAATTCTGCACACAAAATACATGTTTTAAGATCAAATAAACTTTTTTGCAGTCTAAGGACATACTCCTTGAAAACCCTCTTTAATACGTTTATTTTACCTGTTTTGTTGCAGCTAAGTAGGGACAAATAAAATTGAGCTCCTGTAGTGATCGAGCAATAGCTGGGTATAATGCTGCCCTTAGCAGCAGAATGCCAAGGATAGGAAAGTCTCATTGTCTAAATGCCAAAGCCACCCTGCTGAGGGACCCAGACAGTGTATAACAAGATAAATCAAAAGTGAATCCCCTGCATTATGCAGCCCCTGGTATCAAAATAACATAATTTATGCTTACCTGATAAATGTATTTCTTTCGGATATGGTGAGTCCACAGAATCATCAATTACTAGTAGGAATATCACTCCTGGCCATCAGGAGGAGGCAAAGAGCACCACAGCAAAGCTGCTATATATCTCACTTCCCTTACCTATAACCTCCAGTCATTCAGCCGAAGGGAAAATGGAAAAAGAAGACAACACAAAGATGTAGAGGTGCCTGAGGTTTTAGTTAAAAATAACTGTCTTAAAATAAAGGGTGGGCCGTGGACTCACCATATCCGGAAAGAAATACATTTATCAGGTAAGCATAAACTATGTTTTCTTTCCTATGATATGGTGAGTCCACGGAATCATCAATTACTAGTGGGAACCAATACCCCAGCTAGAGGACACAGATGATTAGGGAGGGACAAGACAGGTAACCTGAACAGAAGGCACCACTGCATGAAGAACCTTTCTCCCAAAAGAAGGCTCAGCTAAGACAAAAATATCAAATTTGGAAATTTGAAAAAAGTATACAGAGAGGACCAAGTTGCAGCCTTGCAAATCTGTTCTACAGAAACTTCCTTCTTGAAAGCCCAAGAAGAAGGGACAGCCCTAGTGAAATGAGCTGAAATTATCTCAGGAGGCTGCTGTCCAGCAGTCTCATAAACCAAACGCATTATACTACTCAACTGAAGAATAAAAGAAGTAGCTGAAGCTTTCTGACCTTTATGTTTCCCAGAGAAACAAACAGCAAACTGGTGACAATCCTTAGTCGCCTGTAGATAGAAAATAAAAGCATGCACAGCATCAAAGTTGTGCAACAAATGTTCCTTATGAGAAGAAAGATAAGGACACAGAGAAGGAACAACAATTTTCTGATTAATATATCTATCCGAAACCACTTAGGAAGAAAACCTAACTAGTACGAATAACCGCCTTAACTGCATGAAAGATAAGATAAGGCGAATCACACTGCAAAACTGAGAGCTCTGAGACTCTCCAAGCAGAAAAAGTAGCAATGAGAAACAAAACCTTCCAAGACAACAAATTAATATCTATGGAAAGTAAAGGCTCAAACAGAGCCTACTGCAAAACTTTAAGAACAAGGGTAAAACCCTAAGGGGGAGCAACCAACTTAAACACAGGACTGATGTAGACCAGTGCCTGACAAAAAAGATTGCACATCTGGCACATCCACCAGATGCTTATGTAGCAAAAAAGATAATGCAGAAAACTGACTGAAAAACCCTTCTCCAGATCACCCTGGAGAAAGGAGAAACAATTCAGAAAAAAGCCCGCTTAGACAAAACTAAGCATCCAATCATCAAGCAGTCAGCTTCAGAGATTTAGATGAAGGAAAAGACCAAGAATTAGAAGTCTTTCCTCAGAGGTAGTCTCCAAGGTGGAGAGACGACATTTCCACTAGGTCTGCATACCAGATCCTGCAAAGCCATGCAGGGGCTAATAAAATCACAGCCGCTCTCACCTGAAAATACGAGTAATGACTCTTGGAAATAGAACAAACAGAGGAAAAAGGTATTAAAGACTGAAAACCAAGAAAAACGTCGGAACATCTATCAGGACGGTCTGTGGATCAAAATGCCCACAAAAGTCAACTCCTGAAACCCCCCATGTGAGGGTCTATCTAGAGAACACTTCTGGATGGAAATGCTCATTCACCAGGATGAATTATCAGTCTGTTTAGAAGTCCGACTCCCAATTGTCCACCCCTGGAAAGTGGATGACCGACAGCAAATGTGAGCTTTCTCCCACTGAACAATCCAAGTCACCTCCTACATGACTAAAGAACCCCTAGTTCCTCCCTAATGGTTGATATAAACCCTTGAGGTGATATTGTCTGACTGGAACCAAGCTAGGGACGACTGAGGTCAAGTCATCAGAGCATTGCGAATTGCTCTCAGTTCCAAGATGTTTAAAGAGGAGAGCAGACACTCCTGAGTCCATAATCCTTAAACAAGACCCAGACAGCTTACCAGCCCAGAGATAAATACTCCTGAAAAAATACTACGGAAGAAAGTCTCTTGTAATCTGATCTAAATATATCCTTTAAGACAGATCTGAAAGTTCTCCATGTCATGGAAAATAGCAAAAGGAATGATGTCCATGGAATACCATCAGACCAATTCCCTCCATACACAGGGTCACAGAAAAGTGAAGAAATATCAACTACAGCTAAATCCAAACTCCCATCCTCCTGGTTGCAAGATGGCTAAGCTATCCACCGGCCACTAGAGCTTACTGTTGGCAGGACAGAAGACTGCATAGTGGGGAAAAGGAATAAATCCTTGATTTTCTGACCTCTGAAAGACATCTCTTAGATAAAGAATCAAATAAGGTCCAAGCATACCGCACCTGGTGTTCCCAGGTGGTCTCCCATCCAGGTACTGACCAGACCTGACCCTGCATAACTTCTGAGATCAAACGAAATAGGGTGCATTCAGGGTATTGTGGTTGTATTCCCAAATAAATTACCCTTGTGGATAGAACAAGGGAACTCTTCTCCAGATTAATTTCCCATCCCCAGAAAAGAAGAATGGACAAGATCTCTTAAAAGGGAGTTAGCTCGAAGTCAGGATGATACCTGAACTATACATTGTCCAGAAAAACACACTTGCAATATCCCAAGACCTAAAGGTCTGACTGGAATGGGGCAAACTAAGAAAACTAGAGAAGATTCTGATTAAGGAAACAATAAATCTCTCAGGCCTAAGTTCATTATAAACAGGCCCACTAGAACCAAAGGAGAAAGGATACTACTTTGATGGACAGAATCTGAAATATATGAGGTAAATACCTATATCCCGTTCCCAAACTGGGACTGGAACTGTCACTCCCAGAGATGAAGACCCTGAATCCAGTTAAAGGAATGCCTCTCATCCTACTTGGATTGCAGGTACTCTAGAAAGAGAAATCTGCCCCTGGGAGGAAAACTTAGATTGGACTCGAAAAGGCATGACCCAAACAAAGTCTCATCCTTAAAAGGAGACACTAGAAGCGTGCATTTGGAGAAAACAGAAATAATTGAATCTGCAACTGCAGAACTATAAAGCCTAGGCTGTACCACTAAACTACAGGTAGGCTTCTCAGCTGACCATATATTTAAGCCACAATGCTGGGCGGCTAGTACAGCAAGTCTAATAAGAAAAGGCATTGCTCTAAATGAACAATTTTAACCTCCAGCTTCTTACCTATGTCAGAAAGAAAACTAGATTATCTCCGCAGAGATCTAAGTTCTCTGATTAAAAGTAGAAAGTTCCCTTCTACTAAAGACACTGTGCATTTCAAGAGAGATAGCGACAGGAAATCCTAAAAAGGACGTGAGACAGGGAGAAATATCCCCAGATTCTCTATAACAATCCTGTGAACATCTCACAGCACGTCTTAAACTCTTCCAGAGAGGAAAGAAAAATATAGAACTGATAAAGTTCACAAAACTCAGAAGGAAAGACAACGATAGGGATCGGTGTCATCCAGTCAGCCAAGACCTCCTGACAATATAAGAGGCTTTGAAGCAAACAACTGAAGGATACCACTTCAGTAACAGATGAAGGAATTATACTGTCCAGATCTGAGATTTCAGCCTCAGAAACTACCGGCCAATCCTCCTCACTAACTTAGAAGAAGACAAACCTGAGTAGCAGCATGTGGAGCAGAAACCCTTTTATCTGAGACTTAAAATATCCTCTTGCCTTTTCCCTGAAGTAAAGGAAAACAGACCAAGCCACAGATACCGCAGAAGATACCTGAGCTTGCAACTTCTGTAAGCAAATACACTCCTCCAGGCGATTGAGAGGAACCATAGGGCACTGCATGTAACGCTATATAGGCTTGGGACATAAAAGGAGAAAGCTGTGGCAGTGTCTTAACAGAAACATCCTTGGAGACATAAAGTTCAAACCAATCTGTACATTAAATAGCATTTTCAAAATCAGAGGTACAGAAAAAATAAATGTTTAAACCAATTCTTAGTTGAGCAAGCCTACCACACAACTTCAGCATCAGTAGAAGGAATTATACTGCCTGAATCCAAAATTTCATCCTCAGATGTACCCGAAGAATCTTCATCCTCAGACTTCTGAGAGGAAATACTTTGATTAGCCACTTCAGGATCAAAAACCTTACTTACTGTTTCTTTAAATGTCCTTTTGCATTTTTCCTGCAACATGGGAAAAAGCAGACAGTGCCTCAGATACTGCAGAAGATACCTGGGCAGCAATATCTTACAAAATAACTCCAGACAGAGCATGAGAGGAAACGCAAGGCACTGCCCCCAATGTCGCCGCAACCTACCTACACTTATTAACCCCTAATCTGCCACCCCCAACGTCGCCGCCACTATATTAAAGTTATTAACCCCTAAACCTAAGTCTAACCCTAACACCCCCTAACTTAAATATAATTTAAATAAATCTAAATAAAATTACTATCATTAACTAAATTATTCCTATTTAAAACTAAATACTTACCTATAAAAAAATCCCTAAGCTGGCTACAATATAACTAATAGTTACATTGTAGCTATCTTAAGGTTTATTTTTTATTTTACAGGCAACTTTGTATTTATTTTAACTAGGTAGAATATTTATTAAATAGTTATTAACTTTTTAATAACTACCTAGCTAAAATAAAGACAAAAGTACCTGTAAAATAAAATCTAACCTAAGTTACAATTACACCTAACACTACCACTATAATTAAATTAATTCCCTAAATTAAATAAAATTATCTAAAGTACAAAAAAAAACCCACTAAATTACTGAAAATAATTAAAAAATTACAAGATTTTTAAACTAATTACACCTAATCTAATCCCCCTAACAAAATAAAAAAGCCCCCCCAAAATAAAAAAAGCCCTACCCTACACTAAATTACAAATATCCTTTAAAAGGGCCTTTTGCAGGGCATTGACCCAAAGTAATCAGCTCTTTTACCTGTAAAAAAAATTACATATCCCCCCCAACATTAAAACCCACCACCCACACAACCAACCCTACTCTAAAACCCACCCAATACCCCCTTATAAAAACCAAACACTAACCCCCTGAAGATCACCCTACCGGGAGATGTCTTCATCCAAGCCGGGCAGAAGTGGTCCTCCAGACGTTGAAGTTCAATCCTATTGGCTGATACACTCAGCCAATAGGATTGAACTGGCATTCTATTGACTGTTCCAATCAGCCAATAGAATGCGAGCTCAATCCTATTGGCTGATTGCATCAGCCAATAGGATTTTTTCTACCGTAATTCCGATTGGCTGAGAGAATTCTATCAGCCAATCGGAATTGAATGGACGCCATCTTGGATGACGTCACTTAAAGGTACCGTCATTTAGTAAGAAGACTCTGGATGAAGAGGATGCTCCGCTTCGGATGTCTTGAAGATGGACCCGCTCCGGGCCGGTTGGATGAAGATAGAAGAGGCCGTCTGGATGAAGACTTCTGCCCGTCTGGGGGACCACTTCTGCCCAGCTTAGATGAAGACTTCTGCCCATCTGGAGGACCACTTCTAGCCCAGTTGGATGAAGATGTCTCCCGGTATGGTGATCTTCAGGGGGTTAGTGTTTTTTTAAGGGGGTAGGTTTTAGAGTAGGGTTGTTTGTGTGGGTGGTGGGTTTTAATGTTGGGGGGGGTGATCTATAATTCTTTTTACAGGTAAAAGAGCTGATTACTTTGGGGCAATGCCCCGCAAAAGGCCCTTTTAAGGGCTATTTGTAATTTAGCGTAGGACAGGGCTTTTTTTTATTTTGGGGGGGCTTTTTTATTTTGTTAGGGGGATTAGATTAGGTGTAATTAGTTTAAAAATCTTGTAATTTTTTTATTATTTTCTGTAATTTAGTGGTTTTTTTTGTACTTTAGATAATTTTATTTAATTTAGGGAATTCATTTAATTTAGTGGTAGTGTTAAGTGTAATTGTAACTTAGGTTAGGTTTTATTTTACAGATACATTTGTCTTTATTCTAGCTAGGTAGTTATTAAAAAGTTAATAACTATTTAATAACTATTCTACCTAGTTAAAATAAATACAAACTTGCCTGTAAAATAAAAATAAAACCTAAGCTAGATACAATGTAACTATTAGTTATATTGTAGCTAGTTTAGGGTTTATTTTATAGGTAAGTATTTAGTTTTAAATAGGAATTATTTAGTTAATGATGGTTATTTTATTTATATTTATTTAAATTATATTTAAATTAGGGGGGTTAGGCTTAGGGTTAGACTTAAATTTAGGGGTTAATAACTTTAATATAGTGGCGGCGACGTTGGGGTGGCAGATTAGGGGTTAATAAATGTAGGTAGGTGTCGGCGATGTTAGGGACGGCAGATTAGAGGTTAATAAAATTAATTAAGGAGAGGGTTTACCGCTCACTTTTTGTCAGACTCGTAATACCGGCGCTATGCTAGTCCCATTGAAAAAATAGGATACGCAATTGACATAAGTGTATTTGCGGTATTTCCGAGTCTGGCCAAAAAAGTGAGCGGTACACCTGTACCTGCAAGACTCGTAATACCAGTGGGCGTTAAAAAGCAGAGTTGGGACCGGCCAACGCTGCTTTTTAAGCCTAACGCAAGACTCGTAATCTAGCCGTAAGTGTGTAAAAGAAAGGATAAGGGGGGATAGAATATTAGGTGATAAAGAATACTATTGTATATTACAAGGGGACCGGACTTCCCCATATTCTCAGACATATTTGACACTTATTAAAAAAAAGGAGCATCATTAGGCATTCTGAATAAAAATGAAAAAGATTTTCTAAAAAAATCGAATCCAAGCACCGCTCACTATTATCATCTGCCAAAAATACACAAAAATGCCCATAATCCACTAGGCTTCCCCATCATTGCGGGGGTTGGTAATTTAACCTATAATTTATCTTATTACATAGATCAATTTTACAAAAATGTGTTTCCACTCTACCATCATACATTAGAGACAGTACTCATCTCATACAACGTATTAGTGAAGTATCCACCATTGACAGACATGTACTTTGGATAACATGTGATGTGAGTTCTTTATACTCAAATATTACCCATTCATTAGGGGTATCAGCTGTCTCGCATTTTTTAGAAAAAGATATGTATTTACCTGATTTACAAAGATTATTCATTTTAGAAAGTATTGAATACATTTTGAAACATAATTATTTTATTTATCAGGACCGTTTTTATTTACAAATCAAAGGTACGGCCATGGGGACCAGGTTCGCCCCCAGCTTTGCAAATCTTTTTATGGGCCTTTTGAAGAAAGATACATTTACCATTCAGGCTTTGGGGCGAACCTGGTCTTCTATGGCCGATACATTGATGACCTTATCTTTATTTGGGATGGGGATCAAAATTCTGCAGACAAGTTCATTTCTCACTTGAATCTTAATGACATGGGTTTAAGCTAACATACAAAATCATTCCATAGAATACCTAGATTTAGTACTAAGTTGGGTGAGGATAACACAATAGTTACAAAAACACATTTTAAGGACGTGGATAGTAACAGTTTTCTCGAATACAGGAGTAATCACCATAGAAGCTGGATCCAAAATATGTCATACAGTCAATTCAGAAGAATAAGGAGGAACTGTACGACTGTAGAAACATTTTTCGAACAGACTCAGATACTATACAGTAGATTTATGGAAAAGGGATACCCAACACATTTGTTAGATGAAGCATTGACTAGAGTTAAAAACCTGGATAGGGTGAACATTTTAAAGTAAACCAAAACAACTGAATCAAATGACATCAGACACAAATAACAAAGATCTTAGGTTCATAACACAATATAATAATGACTATCACAAGATACAACACATATTGAATAAACATTGGCATGTGATCCAAAGGGATCCCATACTTAAAAATATAGTTAGTAGCAAACCAAGAATGGTTTACAGAAGAGCACCAACTCTGAGGAGTAAATTAGCTCCCAGCAAAAGAGTTAAACATGTCAATTTCAAAACCAAACAATTTGATAAAACGCAGAATGGCATTTTTGGTCTTAAAGGGGCCTATACATGTGGAAAAAAAGGTGCAACTCATGTAAATTCATTAGAACTGGACATAAAACATTCCAATCGACTGTTACTGGTGAATTTTTCCCCATTCCAGGATTTTATAATTGTGATTCTAATTATGTAGTTTATTTGATTGAATGTATATGCGGCCTACAGTATGTTGGCTGCACCTCTAGGAAAATTAGAACTGGATGGGGAGATCATCACCGGAACTGTAAAAATTGCAAAAAAGCAAAATCAGACATAGTATTCCAAATTATTGTTTACATAACCATAATAGTAATCCTTACATATACAAACTCCTTCCAATTGGTTTTATTCCTAGATCATCAGACTATAACAGATTAACCAAATTACGACAATGAGGAACCTTTTGGATATTTAAATTGAAAACACTATATCCCTCAGGTCTAAATTCCAATTTAGATCTGGCAGCTTTCAACTAATATAACATTACAGAATCTTTGATCCTTCAAAGATACTCTAACCCAAACCCCCCTTAAATAAACCTAACACTACCCCCTGAAGATCATCCTACCTTGAGTCGTCTTCACTCAGCCGAGCAGCGATGGACCAAAAGAAGACATCCGGAGCCGCAGAAGTCTTCATCCTATCCAGGCAGAAGAGGACATCCGGACCGACAAACATCTTCATCCAAGCGGCATCTTCTATCTTCATCCATCCGACGAGGAGCGGCTCCATCTTCAAGACCTCCGGCGTGGAACATCCTCTTCTACCGACGACTACCGACGAATGAAGGTTCTTTTAAGTGACGTCATCCAAGACGCTGCTCGGCTGAGTGAAGACGACTCAAGGTAGGGAGATCTTCAGGGGGGGTAGTGTTAGGTTTATTTAAGGGGGGTTTGGGTTAGAGTAGGGGGATGATGGTGGTGGGTTGTAATGTTGGGGGGTGGTATTGTGTTTTTTTACAGGCAAAAGAGCTGATTTCTTTGGAGCATGCCCCGCAAAAAACCCTTTTTTTAGGGCTGGTAAGGTAATAGAGCTGTTAACTATTTTAATTTAGATTAGGGTAGGGAATTTTTTTATTTTGGGGGGCTTTGTTATTTTATTAGGGGGCTTAGAGTAGGTGTAATTAGCTTAAAATTCTTGTAATATTTTTTTTTTTGTAATTCAGTGTTTGTTTTTATTTGTAATTTAGTTTAGTTTATTTAATTGTAGGTACTTGTAGTTAATTGATTAAATTGATTTATTGATAGTGAAGTGTTAGGTTTAATTGTAACTTAGGTTAGAATTTATTTTACAGGTAATTTTGTAATTATTTTAACTAGGTAGCTATTAAATAGTAAATAACTATTTAATAGCTATTGTACCTAGTTAAAATAAATACAAAGTTGCCTGTAAAATAAATATAAATCCTAAAATAGCTACAATATAATTATTCGTTATATTGTAGCTATATTAGGGTTTATTTTATAGGTATTTAGTTTTAAATAGGATCAATTTATTTAATGATAGTAATTTTATTTTGTTTTATTTAAATTATATTTAATTTAGTGGGGTGTTAGGGTTAGGGTTAGACTTAGATTTAGGGGTTAATAATTTTATTATAGTAGCGGCGACGTTGGGGGCAGGAGATTAGGGGTTAATAATTGTAGGTAGGTGGTGGCGATGTTATGGAGGGCAGATTAGGGGTTAATAAAATTTATAATAGTGTTTGCGAGGCGGGAGTGCAGTGGTTTAGGGGTTAATATATTTATTATAGTGGCGGCGATGTTCGGTCGGCAGATTAGGGTTTAATAAGTGTAGGTAAGTGGCGGCGAGGTTGGGGGCAGATTAGGGGGTAATAAATATAATATAGGTGTCGGCGATGTTAGGGACAGCAGATTAGGGGTTCATAGGGATAATGTAGGTGGCGGCGATGTCCGTCGGAAGATTAGGGGTTAAAAAAATGTATTATAGGGTTTGCGATGTGGGGGGGGCCTCGGTTTAGGGGTTCATAGGTAGTTTATGGGTGTTAGTGTACTTTTAGCACTGTAGTTAAGAGCTTTATGTTCCGGCGTTAGCCCATAAAACTCTTAACTACTGACTTTTTTTTGCGGTTGGAGTCTTGGAGGTAGAGGCTCTACCGCTCACTTTCTCCAAGACTCGTAATGCCAGCGTTAGGCAAATCACATAGAAAAGATAGGATACGCAATTGATGTAAGGGGATTTGCGGTAGGAAAAAAAGTGAGCGGTAGACCCTTTCCTGCCTGACTCGTAATACCAGCGTTAGATAAAAAGCAGCGTTAGGACCCCTTAACGCTGCTTTTTAAGGCTAACACAGAACTCGTAATCTAGGCGTAAGATTTTTAACGAATCGAGGATAGCAGAACATAATACACAATTTGTTATCATAATTTTTGATTTGCATAATAGGGAATAGAATATAAGACAATCAGCTTGTCGCTGTTTTTAGCTCATGATGTCTACAGGAAGAGAATACGTTTTTAAAATCTCTTTGTCTGACCATTACATAGAAACTTAATATCCCGCTTATGACAGGTAAGATCCAAATACTGAATATTGTATAATATGAACAAAATGACTGTTTAAAATATAAGACGTCTGTACTGATGTATGTTTATTCAAGATGTGTTTATGACATATACGGTTTATGCCGTATATCTCATGTTAGAACCTCACATCTCGCCAGTTTGAAAAAAGACAGATCGACATGCTATATAATGTCATATCAAATACATTACTTACACAATCACACATTTACTATTTTTGATCATCATAATAATATTAATGTTAATGTTTTTGTTTTTATGTGAAAGGTATTTTATCTTTTTTGTATAAACGATAAAATTGAACATCTGATTGGTACGTTCAAACATGACAACTTCCGTTTTTTGTATCAACAAGTGTATTTAATGTTGACAATTAGGGACTATTGTATCTGTTTTTATGCCTGATGAAACGACCCGTTTGGAGGTCGAGAAACGCGTTGCTGGAACAAATAAAGCCCTGTTTTTAACTTTGCATATCGGAAGTTGTTTTGTTTGCTGATTGGGAGTAGTTTTGCTACCCTACTATTACCCTCATCAGCAGTGCAAATAGAAACACGTTGAACCCCAGTCCGGGAGACGATTTTGAATTCCAAGAAAGTGTACTAGCCACTGTTAAGTGCTAGTCTGCCTGATAGCACCGGTCACAGAGCGGTGCAACTATATCTGGTAACTGGTAAGCTTAATACATCTGATGCAAATAGAAACACGTTGAACCCCAGTCCGGGAGACGATTTTGAATTCCAAGAAAGTGTACTAGCCACTGTTAAGTGCTAGTCTGCCTGATAGCACCGGTCACAGAACGGTGCAACTATATCTGGTAAGCTTAATACAGCTGATGCGCTTACATACCTACTCGGTACGAATTGCACTATGAGGCACCCTCTTTTCTTTTTACTGTTATTTAATCCCCTATAGCGCTCCCATTACAAGTTTTAAAAAACCTGGCTTGTGCGGGCGATATGGGGTTTTTAATCTCCATACCGCACCAAAAACAAGCGCTGTTTTGACGTGCTCGTGCACGCTTTCCCCATAGACATCAATGGGGAGTGTGGGTTTTAGGAAAGAAAATCTCTGTAACACAGCCCCATTGATGTCTATGGGGAAAAAGAAACTAACGTTTAAACATAACACCCTAACATAACCCCGAGTCTAAACACCCCTAATCTGCCCCCCACCGACATCGCCAACGCCTGCCTACAGTTATTAACCCCTAATCTGCTGCTCCCGATATCGCTGCCACCTAAATAAAGGTATTAACCCCTAATCTGCCGCTGCCGATATCGCTGCCACTATACTAGAGATATTAACCCCTATTCCACCGCACCCCAACCTCGCCGCCACTATATTAAAGTTATAAACCCCTATTCCGCCACTCCCCGACAACGCCGCAATTAAATAAAGTTATTAACTCATAAACCTCTGGCCTCCCACATCACTACCACTAAATAAACCTATTAAACCCTAAACTGCCAGCCCTCCACATCGCAACAACATAAATTAAACTATTAACCCCTACACCTACCCCTAAACCTAACCCTACCCCTAAACCTTACCCTAACCCTAACGTAACCCTAACCCTAACACCCCCTAACTTTAACATAATAAAAATAGATCTAAATTAAATTTACAATTATTAATTAAATAATACCTATTTAAAACGAAATACATACTTACCTGTGAAATAAAACCTTAGATAGCTACAATATAACCAATAGTTATATTGTACTGTAGCTAGCTTAGGTTTTATTTTTATTTTACAGGTAAGTTTGTATTTAGGTAGACTAGTTAGTAAATAGTTATTAACTACTTAATAACTACCTAGTTAAAATAAATACAAAATTACCTGTGAAATAAAACCTAAGCTACCTTACACTAAAACCTAAAAGTACTAAATATAAAAAAAAAATACCATTACAAAAAATAAAAAAACCTACCATTACAAAAAAAACAACGAAATTATCCAAAAAAATAAAAATGTTCCTATTCTAATACCCTTTTAAAAAAAAAAAAACATCCCAAAATAAAAAAGCCTAATCTAGGATAAACTACCAAGGGCCCTTAAAAGGGCCTTTTGTAGGGCATTGCCCTAAGTTAAAGAGATAGTAAACTCAAAAAAATTTGTAATCATTTTTAAAACTTCAATACATATATTACATATTTGTAATATGTACCTATTAAATATTTTCAGCCTTTTTCTTGTTATTTGAAATTAAAAATCCTTATTGCTCCAAACCCACTTTTTCTCATTATGTATGCCCTATACCGATGTTCTACCTAGGTAGAAACATCATGGCGGCGCGCATGCGCATTTAATTCACTTGCCGGGTAACGCATGCGCATCTTGGTCCCTCAGTTCTCTCTGCTGCAGCGCCTCAATGTACAAGCACTGAAAGCAAGGCGGACATGTGGATTGTGACATCAGCATCCATGGGAGTGGTGCAACTGCAACACAGCGCTGAAGATGATCGGAAAGCACACAGAGTAGATGGAGTAACCACATGAAAATCCCTTGTATATTAATAAAGTTAAGTACCCTTAGACTAACGAGCAAGTTGCTTTAGGAAAAAGAACACAACCCCTAGACTAACGAGCATTTTTTTAACCCCTCGAAAAATGTCTCCTATATTTAAATATTTTGCTTTTAATGTTTTAATATATTTATAAATCCAGTATACAATGATTGTTCACAGGCGCGCCGCTATGATTATAAGTAATAGCAAATTTGGATATTAATAATTAACATCCCACTCGCTACTGCTTGTAATAACACCAAAAAAGGAAACTTGCGCCCCTATAGTAAATGCACGCTTCTGAAACCGGAAGCAAAGACATCCTCATGCAGTATGAATATTAAAATTAAATCGGCAGAACTGCTTCCCATTGGATGGAGTGTGGGAATGCATTTTACATAAACTCTGCCTATTTTTATGGGCGGTCTTTGCAGCTCATTTTATGTGAGTTGGAAAGCTAAATTAAATATATATATAGAAGCTTCGTTTCGGGAAATAAGGTGTTTGCTTTTGTTACACACATATTTATATATTTATAATAATCTCTTTACTTCCAGAATATTTTGCAAATATATCTAACCCTTTAAACAGCTCTTTTGCTACAAAACCCCCCACCCCTAACAGTATACAAACCCCCACCCCCCAAACTACCAAGGGCCCTGGAAAAGGGCCCTTAAAAGGGTCTTTTGGGGGACCCTTAAAAGGGCCTTTTGTAGGACATTGCCCTAAGTTAAACAGCTCTTTTGCTACAAAAAAAACAAACAACCCCTAATAAAATACAATACACAAAATAACAAACAAATTATCAAAAATAATAAAAAAGTATTCCTATTCTAATACCCATTAAAAAAAAAAACACAAAATAAAAAACCTAATCTAGAATAAACTACCAATAGCCCTTAAAAGGGCCTTTTGTAGGGCATTGCCCTAAATATATCAGCTCTTTTTCTGAAAGAAAAATACAAATACCCACTAACATTACAAACCCCCCCCAAAACCCACAAAATAAAAAAATCTATCTAAAAAACCTAAGATACCCATTGCCCTGAAAAGATCATTTGTATGGGCATTGCCCTTAAAATGGTATTTAGCTCTTTTGCTGCTCAAAGCCTAATCTAAAAATAAAACCCACCCAAAAACCTAACACTAACCCTCAACGATCCACTTACAATTTTTGAAGTCCCGCTTGAACAATCTTCATCCCGGCGAAGTCCTCATCAAAGCGGCGAGAATTCTTAATCCAGACGGCCTCTTCAATCTTCATCCCAGCGGCGAAGTCCTCATCCAAGCGGCGAGAAGTCTTCATCCAGGCGGCCTCTTCAATCTTCATCCAGGTGGCATCTTCTATCTTGATCCCAGCGGCGCGGAGCAGGTCCATCCTGAAGACATCCGGCGCGAAGCATCCTCCTCATACGGTCGCCGCCGTACACTGAATCGTCAATGCAAGGTACGCAATTCAAGATGGTGTCCCTTGCATTCCTATTGGCTTTTTTATTTTGATAGGGCTAATAGATTAGGTGTATTTTTTTTTATTTTTGATAATTTCGTTTGTTATTTTCCGTAATTTTGTGTTTGTTATTTTTTGTAATTTAGTCTTTTTTTTGTAATTAGATACTTTGTAATTGTTAGAGTAGTGTTAGGATTTTTTTAATGTGTAGTTTATTTAATTTAATTGGCAGTTAGTTTAATTTTATTTTAATAATTATATTAGTTTAATTGTTAGTTTAAACTTAGTTTTTTTAATTTGACAGGTAAGTTTAAATTTAATTTAAGCTAGGGAAATTGTAATTTTAATATAATGTTAGGGGGGCGTTAGGTTGAGGGGTTACTAGTTTAAATTAGTTTATTGCGATGTGGGGTTTTTGGTTTAGGGGTTAATAGTTTAATTTATTATATTTCATTGTGGGGGCTTTCGGTTTAGGGGTTAATAGGTTTATTATAGTGGCGGCGGTGTAGGGCTTAATAACTTTAGTATAGTGGGGGATATGTGGGCGGACGGCAGATTAGGGGTTAATAATATTTAAATAGTGTTTGCGATGCGGGAGGGTGGCAGTTTAGGGGTTAATAAATTTAGTATAGTGGTGACGATGTTGGGGAGCAGCGGAATAGTGGTTAATAAATGTTATTAGTGGCGGCGATGTCGGGAGCAGCATATTAGGGGTTAATAAATTTATTATAGTATTTGCGATGCGGGAGGGCCTCAGTTTAGGGGTTAATAGGTAGTTTATGGGTGTTAGTGTACCTTTTAACACATTAGTTATCAGTTTTATATTACAGCTTTGTAGCGTAACACTCATAACTACTGACTTTAGATGGCGTTACGGATCTTGTCGTTTTAGAGTATAACGCTCGCTTTTTAGCCTCACCTCAAAACTCGTAATACCAGGGCTATGGGAATCCCATTAAAAAACATCATTTTTAAGAGTGCGGTACTGACGTTGCGTTACAGGCTAAAAGGCTTGCGCTACACCTATACCGACAAGACTCGTAATGGCTGTGGTGCTGCTTTAACGCTGAAAATACTATATTTTCAGCGTTAAGAGCCATAACGCAAAAATTGCAATCTAGCTGATAGTAAGATCTGATAGGTCTAGGTCTCTGGCTGCATATATATATATATACAGCTCTGGAAAAAAATTAAGAGATCACTGCAAAATTATCGGTTTCTCCAGTTTTACTATTGAAAAGTATGTGTTTGAGTAGAATGAACATTTTTGTTTTATTCTATAAATTAATGACAATATTTCCCCAAAATGCCAAATAAAAATATTGTCATTTAGAGCATTTATTTCCAGAAAATGACAAAAAAGATGCAGTGCTTTTAGACCTTTGAACAATGCAATGAAAACAAGTTCAGATTCATTTTTAAACAACCCAAAACTAATATTTTAACTTAGCAATAGTACAGAAATAAATATTTGGTGAAATAACCCTGATTTTCAATCACAGCTTTAATGCGTCTTGACATGCTCTCCGCCAGTCTTCCACTTTCTTTATGCCACTACTGGTGCAAAATTTCAAGCAGCTCAGCTTTGTTTGGTGGATTGTGACCATCTATCTTCCTCTTGATAACATTCCAGAGGTTTTCAATGAGGTTCAGATCTGGAGATTGGGCTGGCCATGACAGCGTTTTGATCTGGTGGTCCTCCATTCACACCTTGATTGACCTGGCTGTGTCACATGGAGCATTGTCTTGGTGGAAAACCAAACCTCAGAGTAGGAAGCTATGTGAAGCTCACCCTATCCCTCTGCCAGTAAAGCCAGAATTAAAGCCTTTAGCCCCTATTTATCAAGGGCTGGCGGACCTGATCCGACACTGCGGATCAGGTCTGCCAGACCAAGCTGAATACGGCAAGCAATACGCTCGCCGTATTCAGCATTGCACCAGCAGCTCACAAGAGATTGGCCTCCAGCAGGGGGTGTCAATCAACCCGATCGAACTCGATTGGATTGATTTCCGGCGATGTCTGTCCGCCTGCTCAGAACAGGCGGACAGGTTATGGAGCAGCGGTCTTTGTGACCGCTGCTTCATAACTGCTGTTTCTCGCCAGAAACACGGGGCTCGCCAGAAACACAGGGCATCAAGCTCCATTCGGAGCTTGATAAATATGCCCCTTTGTTTCCTCACTCAAAGCTTTTCTTTTCAACTCTTTTGGCATGGTCAGTAGTTCTTTTTTTATTCCAATTACTTTTGAGGTGCTACTAGCACTGTTTTTGCCATTCAGCTGGTCCCATTGCAAGGGGATAGTGATGGCAAAAGCAGTGTTTTTTTTATACTTTTCCTCATTAAATAAGATTTGCTTCAGGTGGTCACAGTACCTCGTTTAGTAGAATGAAGTGTTTATGTGTTAGAATTCTACAGACACAGACACTGGAATAAAATGGCTGCCATATATGTAGAGATGCTGATTAAAGAAAATATTGGAGTGTTCTCTTAATGTTTTTTCTAAAGCTCTTTATATATTATTTTTTATTTTTAAGGATAGAAGTAAATCAGTATTTTTAATATTTGTATCTGCTACCTGAATCATAGATTTTTTACATCCATGTTTCTTTAAAGATTAAACATATGACCTCTGTTTATGAGTAAAATAAAAGTAATTATTAATACAAGTGTTTTAGCAAAATAAAAGATTGTGATAATTAAATTATAGATGCAAATGTCCTGCCATCACAATAACCCAGTATAATCCCACATTAGAGTTATGTTCCTTTCATGTGCAACATTCCCCCAGTGTTCTTTTTCAGTTACAATGACCCAAGTTAAGCAGATCAGAACCAAGCTCCAGTCTATACCCCCAAAATGTCCCAATGCAACAAACAGAATGGCTAAATAAATTATAGGAAGCAATTGCAATTTATTTTTAAAACTAGAGCTAGCACCGAAAAAAATATCATAATTAAAAATTCAATTTTAGCTTCAATGTTAAAGTAACCACATATGCAATCTGCAGAGTGTATTACAAAATAATGCAATAAACATTGCGTCTCTTTAACTATTTAAATAAGTGACTAACTATGCTACTAAATTAGAATTGAATACATTGCCCAGAAAAGCTAGGAAAATCACTCAACTGTAGTGCCAAACTGGGCACAAAACACAATCAGGCCCATTTATCAAGCTCCGTACGGAGCTTGAAGGGCCGTGTTTCTGGCGAGTCTTCAGACTCGCCAGAAACACAAGTTATGAAGCAGCGGTCTAAAGACCACTGCTCCATAACCCTGTCCGCCTGCTCTGAACAGGCGGACAGGAATCGCCAGACATCAACCCGATCGAATACGATCGGGTTGATTGACAGCTCCCTGCTGGCGGCCGATTGGCCGCGAGTCAGCAGGGGGCGGCGTTGCACCAGCAGCTCTTGTGAGCTGCTGGTGCAATGTTAAATGCGGAGAGCGTATTGCTCTCCGCATTTAGCGAGGTCTTGCGGACCTGATCCGCAATGTCGGATCAGGTCCACAAGCCCTTTGATAAATGGGCCTGATTAAATGTATTTATCAGCTGTAACCTATTTTACATTTAATGCAGAAACATTATCTTAATTTTTAAATATAATTGACTGCACTGCTGTATTGTTTTTGTAAAGTATATATATATATAACCAAGATGAAGCATTTAACTTTCATGATTCATATAGAAAATGTAATTTTAAACAACTTTCCAATTTACTTCCATTATTTAATTTGCTTATTTCCCTTGGTAGTCTTTGTTGAAATGTATACCTAGGTGGGCTTGGGTTCAGCAATGGGAGCTAGCTACTGATTGGTAGCTACTATTTGACTTTTGTCATTGGCTTACCTGATGTGTACAGCTAGCTCCCAGTAATGCATTGCTGCTTCTTCAACAATGTATACCAAGATAATGAAGCCAAAGGCTGTTGTGCTTGTCTGAGTGGCTTTGCAAACAGTAGTCAGTGCTTCTAGTCTCCTCTTAGCTGTCATTGGAAGTAACCTGCGTGGTGAGCACTACATAACACTTTGTTAAGTAGAATACACTTTCCATAAATTCTGTTTATTGGTGCAGCACAACTATGCTCCGTGAAAAGAAATCAACTCCAGATCTCTGAGCATGGTGACTGAAGATTCTTGCTAAGTGGTGTGAAACCAAACACTGTGAAACTGGTATCACTTCACCAAGCCCAAAAGTCACATTAAAACATTTTCTGAATTGTGAAGTAATTACTAAAGACTCTTGCACAGCGATTATCAACATTAAAAAGTTTGTATCAGAAGATCAAGATAGGAGGTTCTGGTGGGAGGAGCTAGCTACGCGTTGAGCTAGCAAGGTGCTCATGAAGAGCGCGCTGTTCAAACGCCTCATCAACCAACGAAATTCCTTGGCCACAGGGATATATGAGGCCCGGAAATCTGAGCAGTCGTTCAGGCTGCACGAGTGAAGTCGGTGCCGGAACCACCAATTCGGCTAAGCCGACAGGATACTCCTGAGCTCTGTAATAGTAACACAAACAGAGCTACTTGATCAGAACTCTCGCTGGGGAGCTGACGTTGCTATAGGCAAGACGGAGGTCGGGTGAACCCTGGAATCTACAGGGGGAGGCTGAGTCGAGGTATAAAGACCCATCTACCTTACTAGAGGAGTAAGAAAGGCCATATTTGTCCCCAGAAGACACTTGAGCGTCAGAGGAGGCCGCTGTACAGGACATCAATCCTTGAACAGGAACCCAATACATACAGAGCTGGGAAGCACAAAGGATCACGGATTGCGGTGAAGACGCCTTGGCTAGAGCTGCACTCATAGGCTGGGACGTGACTGGCTATGAGTCCGCACTAAGCGCAAGTATCACAGCATTTTGTTTATTCCTTAACCAACTAACTGAGCCATAACGACTAAACGCTAAACTATGCTAGTATGCTTTACAACACTAACCAGCTAAATCTAACGGCCTCAGTGTACTGCACTAAGTATTCCAGTGGGATACAATAGGTCTAGTCTTGCTAGTTTTTGCTCTATTGCATTCTATTGCACTCCTATCTCTATCCCCCTGACTTTCGACAAAGTATTGCTTCCTCCTGCAGGCAAAGGGCTAAAACTATGTTGGCTGGGAGGTTAACCTGACCCTTTTAGCACCACAAGACTGGGACTCTCTACAAGCTATTACAGTCCTGCAGCCTATGTCTTTGAGCCACCTCTGAGTTTTGATGAGTTTTGATGAGCAATATTCTAACAGTTATAGATATTTTGGGTCTAAAATAAACTACCGGAGCACAAATAGCTGGGTCTTTTACCAGAAGTCGAGTTGAAGGGCAATACCCTTAAACTTGGAAGAGGAAAAACTGTCTCCCAGCTAATATTTCTTTCAGCAACCTGTAGCTATTTAACTTTGTAAAAATAGTAGGAAATAAGGTCTATGGTATAATCAAAACTGCGTTTTGATTGAGCTTTTTATGGATACATCTCAAAGTATTGGAAAATTCTGCTATTTTGTGTTTTTGCTTTAAAGGGCCATTATACACTCATTTTTTCTTTGCATAAATGTTTTGTAGATGATCTATTTATAAAGTCCATAACGTTTGTTTTTTTTTAAAAATGTATAATTTTGCTTATTTTTAAATAACATTGCTCTGATTTTCAGACTCCTAACCAAGCCCCAAAGTTTTTTTTTAATACCATCAGCTACCTTCTTCAGGGTATTTTCATATGCAAAAGAAGGGGGAGTGTCTTATTTCCCACTTGCAGTGGGCTTTGCAACTGCCTTTTCAACAGAGCTAAACTGAAAGCTTCTAAGTACATTTTTAAACCATTTTATACTGGATTTTTATATCAGTATCTGTGCATCTTATTCTTTATAGTAGTGTCTATTACATGCAGTTATATGAAAATGAGTGTATACTGTCCCTTTAAGCTAGTGGTTTCATGAGGGCTGTTGCTATTTACCTCGCAATAGAGGCTTAACTGTACCTTTTCACAGAGAAAGGAAATTTCCTCTCTGACCTCAGAGATCAGAATTTTTTCATCTAGGCTGACAGAAGCAGAGACTAGAATTTCTAGCCTGGAAGATCAAATATTCACTATGAATAATGATCTATTGATTTAAGGAAAAGAGGTGGCTGACCTGCATGCAAGAACAGAGGACGTCAAGAATAGATCTAGAAGGAATAATATTAAAGTAATAGGCCTGCCAGAGAGTGCAGAATTTAGAGATCTTCTGTCTTTTGCATCAGTGCAGTTACCCCAAATCCTAGGTCTAGGGGACGCGCTACCTCTAGCTGTAGAAAGAGCTCATCGGATGGGCCCACCAAGGAAGGACAATACAAGTCGTCCTATCATGATAAAATATCTTAACTTCCAGGACAAAGTTAATGTGTTTAGAAGCTATCGCAAATTGAGTGAGTGCAGAATTGACCAAATCAAGATCCTACTTTTTCAGGACTACTCAACCGAGACTGCTTCCAAATGGAAGGAAATGGCACCGTTCTGCACTCGCCTAATTAAAGCAAATTTTAATGCTAGACTCCTATACCCGGCAAGAATCTTGCTCTCTATAAATGGTGTGACGAAAACTGCAAACAATACTAAGGAGGCACTCTTACTATTTAAAGAGCTGAAATTGGAATAGGAGATGGAAAGGATGAAATAAACTAGATAGAGAAATCTGATAAAACATATTTAAATGAAGCTCAGGAGTACACTACATGTTTTTAAATTCAGTGGTTTTTCCCCTCCCCCTTTTTTTTTCTTTTTCCCTCTTTCCCCTCTCTCCCTCGCTCCCGCCCTCTTATCTTGGTGCCCCTTGGCGGGGTTATGGGTGAATTTTTAACTCTCCTATACTTTTTATATAATTATTGAAGATGTTGGTAAAGATTCTAACATACTATCATGGAATGTGGGGGGATTACATCTCCAATAAAACGAAAAAGGATACTAAAACATATAAGTAAATTTAACCCTCATGTAGCACTAATACAGGAGACACATTTAAAAATGCCCGAAATTGTCAAACTGAAAACCTCCTAGGTAGGGGATATCATATCTATCCCTTACGGAAAAAGGGGTATGTATCCTATTTCATAAAAAGTTAACCTATATAGACAGATTTTCAGTAGCACAAACTACCCCTAGCCATAGAAGGAACAATATTTTTAAATATCTCACCTAAGATTTAAAATTACAGGATATTTGGCGCCTACAAAATCCCGACAAAAGAGTCTATACATGTGAGTCAAAGTCAAATGGATCTTTTTCCAGGATAGACCTCTTCTTGATATCTGAAAATCTTATGGGAAATACGATAAAAGCAGATATCAAAGAATTTCTTATCTCAGAACACGCAGTAATTTCTCTACAAATACAAAATTACACCCCTGCATCCCCCGGTTTCTCGTCTTTCATTTTTCCCAGACATCAGTCAGATAATTTCTATTTTAATAATTGGCTTAAAGAAAAATGGAAAGAATTCTCTTATAACAACAGAGAGGCCTGACGTAAACCAGAAATATTTTGGGAGACCTTTAAGGCCTATATTAGAGGGGAAATTCTGGCATTTCTCTGTAAATGGAAAAAAATATAAACAGCGGGATATACAGCTGGCAAACCAAGTTAAAAATAGCAACGAATGCTATATTAGAGCACCAACAAAAGACTCCTGGGAAAAATATTCTCTAAGTAGACAGGAGAGAGAACTATTCTTAAAACAAAGAGATATACAAGAGGACAGAAGGTGGAAATTTAGGTACAGGAGCAGCTTTGGAAGATCTGCCAAATTTCTCTCTATTCTGATTAAAAATAATACTGAACATAATTCTATCTTAACCCTCAAAGAAACTGGACATAGAATCCATGACTAAAAACAGATAACAGAGGCTTTTCTTAAGTATTACCAAGGAATATATACAAAAAAGAGATAAATGCTCAGAATAAAGAGATATTTTGGTCTAGATGTATTACTCCCAGAATTAACCCACAAGAACTCTTAGAATTAAACTCCCCATTACAATGGAGGAGGTTTTACAGCATATCCATTCAGCCAAGGTCGTCAAATCTCCAGGAGCCGACTTTATACCGGCGGAATTATATAAATCTCTAAAAGAGGAAATTGCCCCAACACTAGTTAACCTGTTTAATCAATATTTTATTGAAAATAAAATGTACTCTAAATATTTTACAGCCTCTTCGATTAAACTAATACTTAAAAAAATAAAGACCCGGAAAATATAAGCTCTTACAAGCCCATAGTCCTCCTTAACAATGATTATAAAATTCTTATGTCTATTTTAGCACAACGACTTAAAAAATATCTGGGTTCTCTGATTTATGAATACCAAGTGGGATTTATGAAGGGCAGAAACTTGTCTAAAATAATACGCAGGGTCCTTACAATTACGGAATATTTTTGGAATAAGGAGAGTGAAAATAGAAAAAATAAGAGACCAGACCTAGCAATACTCTCTGTTGATGGCCTTTGATCTAATTAGCTGGGAACATCTTAGGACGGCGCTGTATAGTTTTGGATTCCAGGCGAATTTTTCAAATCTTATACAATTGTTTTATAAACAGTCTATGTCTAATTTAAAAATCAACAAGTGTTATTCCGATAATTTCATCTTGGAGAGAGGGACAAGGCAGGGATGCCCACTCTCCCCATTATTAATTCATATCTCGCTGGAACCACTGGCCATTCTCCTATGGCAGGAGATGATGGGGATTATGGTTGGTCAATATAATTCTGTTCTAACACTCTTTGCAGATAATCTGCTTTTATTTTTAAGTAATGCAGAATCCACCATTAAACAGTTTATAGCTCTGGCAGATCCATTTGGATCAATCTCCGGATATAAGATCAACCTGGAAAAATCAGAGCTTCTGTGGATCATCCCTCCTTATTCAATCAACTTTCACTGCCCATTTAAAATAGAAGACTCAATAAATTATGTGGGAGTTAAAATTTGTAGAGCTCCAAATAAGTGGTACAACCTCAATTATGTACCTCTATTCTTAAAACTAGAGGAAAGTTTAAAAAGGTGGTCTCAACTACCAATTTCTCTATCAGCTAGAATCTCTCTAATTAAAACTATCTTTTTCCCTCAGCTTTTGTTTTTACTACAAAATCTTCCCCTCATTATACATAATAAATATATTTTAAACTTTAATAGAGTTACAGCAAGATTTGGCAATATATAAAAAATTGAATCTCTGCTAATAAATTATCCCTACATAAGTATGCAGGAGGCCTAGCTCTTTCAAATCTAAAATTCTACAATTTGTCAACTTAAGTAAAGGTGGTATTAGATTGGATCACAGGTAAGGAGTATGGGACTAACTTTAGTTTAGAATCTATAATAACGAAGCCTCTCTCCCTGAAAGCCATCATACACTGCCCTATTATGAGTATTCCTGATCAGTTACTAAAAATGCATATACTTAGAGGACCAATATTAGCTTGGCAGAAATATACACAAGAGATTCAAGTTAATTACAAACTATCTAAATATCTCCCGATAAGAGGGAACCCACCGGTAATCAATTCTGCTGTATTCAAAGAATGGGAGGAGAAAGGTATCAGAAATTTGATACATGTAAAGGAAACAAGCTCCGTCTGTATGAAAACATTTGAGTCATTAAAACATGAATTTTATCTCAATAAACATAGTTTTTTTGCATATCTACTATCACATCACCAAAGATAATGATTTAAATGGGAATTGGGCAACTTAGACCCTGCAATTAATCTGTATAAGCAGGGGCTGTACTCTATATATTTTTTATATAATATACTGATCAACAATCTAGCAGACACACATTTGAATAGACTCCAAGTAAAATGGAGAAAGGATTTTCCCTCTGTAACTCTAGAAGAGATAAGAAAAAGCTTTGAACTAGCTAGTACTTCTTCCTTCTTAGAATCTTGGAGAGAATCACATTGTAAATTAATAAATCGGATCTACATAACCCCAGCACTATTGGGGAAATGGGCTCGTAATGATATTCTGATTTGTTCCAGATGTAATAAGAGGTGGGCGGACCTTGAACATTGTTTTTGGTCCTGCCCAAAAATCAGACAATTTTGGAACAAAGTTAACTATTGGCTCAATAGGGCCTTAGAAAGGGAGTTTTCCCTAGATATAAAAACTATTTTTTTCCTATGTACACCAGTGAGGCATAAAAAATACAAACGGATCAATACAGTTATATTATTAGGAAGAAATCTTATACTAGTAAATTGGAAATCTAATAAGGCTCCCTCCCTTGCTGGCTTTTTAAAAGAAATTAAATATCTTATAATCATGGAGCAATATCTTATATCATTCAATATAGAGTAATCTTTAAATACTTATCTATGGAAGTGGCTGGGCCCCCTTAAAACATTCTCTATGGAGTTGCAATTGCAATTAATAGCACCCCTTAAAAAATGAACGTGTTTTGTTTGTTAGTACAAAATGAGACCCTTCCAGGTTTATGGCTTTAACAGTAAGATGGGGTTTGGAATTTATAAGGGGAGATGAGGGGGAGGGGGAGGGGGAGGGGGAGGAGGAGGAGGGGAGAAAGAGGGAAAAATAAAATTTGCTTTACTCTGTTTTATACTTTTTTTTCCCTTCTTCCCTGTGTCTTGTCTTGTCTGTCCTCTTTGGCTCACAGGCAGAATTTAGTTATTATATTTGCCTATATCAGGTTATGACCTAAAGTCTAGTAAAGTTTACTATTGATAAAAGTGTAGATCAAGTTTTTGTTTTTCTGCTTGTTTGTTCTTTTTTTTTCTTCTGATAGTAGGAAGATTGTATCTACTGCCATCGGCATAAGATAGTATATGTTCTCGAAGTTTTACCTGAGATAATGTTAGTAGGGCTCAATGATAGATTTTGAGGTCTTTTGAGTCTGAGTTTATGCCCACAGAAAGGAGCTAAATTAAAAATCAAATATATATTTATTTATTTTTTGTTTAGAACTGATGTATTGTAAGGAAAATTCTGGATCTTTAAGATATCGTATGTTATTGTTATTTTATGTTAAAAAGTAAAAACCCCAACAATGTTGATTGTAATGGACAGAAAGAAATACTGTCGCTTTTCTGTTTTTACTTGCTGCCCTACGTGTCATGAGGTCTGCACAATGATTATATTGTTGGTATTAAATAAAATTAAAAATTAAAAAAAAAGATCAAGATAATACACTTTTTATCAAATGAAAAAGTTTCATTTAAAAATGGAATAAATGTTTAATTGTCAATCTTGTATTGTGTTATCTTCATTAAAGGGACAGTCGACAATAGAATTGTTATTGTTTTAAAAGATAGATAATCCCTGTATTACCCATTCCCCAGTTTTGCATAACCAATACTGTTATAATAATATTATTTTTACCTCTGTGATTACCTTGTATCTAAGAACCTTCTGACAGCCCCCTGATCAAATGACTTTTAATTATATATTGACTTGCATTTAGCATTGTGTTGTGCTAAATCTTAAATAACTTTCTGTGCCTGAACACAGTGTCATCTATATGGCCCACATGAACTATGAAGTATCTTGTTGTGAAAAGCAATTTAAAAAGCATGTGATAAGAGGCAGCCCTCAAGGGCTTAGAAATTAGCATATGAGTCTACCTATGTTTAGTTTCAACAAAGCAAATGTAATGACAAAAGTAAATTGAAAAGTTGATTAAATTTGCATGTCCTATCTGAATAATGAAAAATTAATTTTGACTAGACTGTCCATTTATTGTTTTGTGGATGATCCAATTATATAGCCCATCTGGGAATGTTTTTGTAACAATTTATAGTTTTGCTTACTTTTTTAATGACATTGTGCTGATTGTAAGGCTCCTACCAAGCCCCAACGTATCAGATGTAGACTAAAGTCTTCAGATTCCTGCTTGCTCCTGTTTGTATAATCTGTCTTTTCAAATGCAGGGAAGGGGGAGGGGGGGTATGCTCTTCCTGCTTTCCCAGCCCTATTTCAGTGGGTGTCCCAGCATAAACTCATCAACAGTGCTTAACTGGGAGCTTCTAAGTAAGTTTTTAAAAGGTTTTATATCAGTATCTGTGCATATTCTTCTTTATAGTAGTGTCTATTGCATGCAGTTAAATGAAAATTGGTGTATACTATCCCTTTAAGGGTTATGCTCTGTTGTTAGAAGTAATATTTTTACCAGAAGGTGTGTGGGGGGTGTGGGCGGGGTGCAGGGTGGGGTTAGTGTTAGGTTTTCTTTTGGGTTTTTTTAGGTGTGTTTTATTTGTAGATTAGGGATGGGCACTTATAAAAGAGCTGAATGTCCTTTTAAGGGCAGTGTAAAAGAGCTGAATGCAATCCCATATAAATGCTCTTTAGGGGCAATGGGTAGTTTAGGATTTTTTAGAGTTTGTTTTTTTTTTATTTTGGGGGGTTGGTTGGGTGGTGGGTTTTACTGTTGGGGGGACTTTGTATTTTTTTACAGGTAAAAGAGCTGTTTAACTTAGGGCAATGCCCTACAAAAGGCCCTTTTAAGGGCTATTGGTAGTTTATTGTTGGTTAGGGGGTATTTTTATTTGGGGGGCTTTTATATTTTTATAGGGCTATTAGATTAGGTGTAATTATTTTTATTTTTGATAATTTCGTTTATTATTTTTTGTAATCTTAGAGTTTTTTATTTTTTGTAATTTAATGTTTATTATTTCTTGTAATTTCTTCCTAAGATATGGTGAGTCCACGGCTTCATCTAAATTACTGTTGTGAATATCACTCCTGGCAAGCAGGAGGAGGCAAAGAGCACCACAGTTAAACTGTTAAGTATCACTCCCTTATCCACAAACCCCAGTCATTCTCTTTGCCTTAGGTGCATGAAGGAGGTGACGTTTAGGTGTCTGATAAATTTGGATTTATATGTATGTTTACTCTGATCTTTCACTTCTTCATGGATTGGGTATAGCTGTACTCCACGTCAGTCTCTTCAGCAGGGCAGTGGTGGCTTTAAAGCATTTAGGAACTTGTTGGGTTGGTTGGTTGTTTGGATGGGTGGGTGGGTGCGTGTTAGGTTTTTTTAAATTTGTAATTTAGATTTTTTAACTGGTATTTTTTTTAATTTATTAGAATAGTTATTTTAGGTTAATTTATAGTTTAAATGTAGGATTTTTTTATTTCACAGGAAAGTTTTTATTTATTTTAAGATAGTTATGTTGTCATTTTTATTTAAAGTAAGGGGCGTGTTAGGTTTAGGGGTAAATAGTTTTATTTAGTGTTTTGAGATGTGGGGGGCTGGCGGTTTTGGGGTTAATAGGTTTATTTAGTGGTGGCGATGTGGGAGGCAGAAAGTTTAAGGGTTATTCATTTTACTTAGTGGCGGCGATGTTGGGGTGCGGTGGTTTAGGGGTTAATCATTTTATTTAGTGGCGGCGATGTCAGGGATCGGCGGATTAGGGGTTAATAGCTTTTATTGGTGGTGGCGATGTCGGGAGCTGTGGATTAGGGGTTAATAACTTTATTTAGGTGTCGGCGATGTCGGGGGCAGCAGATTAGGGGTGTTTAGACTTGGGTTTATGTTAGGTTGTTATGTTTAAACATAACTTTTATTTCCCCATAGACATCAATGGGGTTGCGTTACTGAGATTTTTCATTCTGCACTTCAGATGTTTTCTCTAACACTCTCTCCTCATTGATATCTATAAGGGAAATCGTGCACGAGCACGTCAAATCAGCCCTTGGATTTTGTGCGGTATGGATCAACGCACCATTACGCACAGCACAAGGAGGCTTTTCAGTATCTCGTAGTGGCAGCGCTATGAAGAGTGAAATAATGCAACTTTTTTGGTGTACGTTTTCGCACCCTGTTTAGCGCAAAACTCATAATCTAGGCGATTTTTATCTTACCTGCTCTCACAAATGGTAATCCTGAAATTCTAGCCTGTTAGGGAGGCCTGAAGACATGTGTGAAAACCAATGCTATAGAATAAAGCACAAGTCAAGTCTCTTGTTTGCTGCAACTGTTTTTAATAGCCAAATTCAACCTACCACTTGCCTTATTTGGAGGAGTCATTCTGGGCTTGAATCTACAAATCACATGGCTAGATGGCTAGTCACGATCCTGTTGGTAGTATAAAGCGTTTTGTTCTGCAGTTGTTGTTTGTTAAAGGGACACTAAACCCAATTTTTTTCTTTCCTGATTCAGATAGAGCAGCAATTTTAAGCAACTTTCTAATTTACTCCTATTATCAATTTTTTTCAATCTCTTGCTATCTTTATTTAAAAAGCAGGAATGTTAAGCTTAGGAGCTGGCCCTTTTTTGTTTGAGAACCTGGGTTCTGCTTGCTTATTGGTGGCTTAAATATAGCCACTAATAAGCAAGCACTATCCAGGCTCCTGAATGTAAAATGGCCTGGCTGGTAAGCTTTACATTCCTGTTTTTTAAATAAAGATATCAAGAGAATGAAGAAAAATAAATTGAAAATAGGAGTAAACTAGAAAGTTGCTTAAAATTGCTGCTCTATCTGAATCAGGAAAAAAAAAAAATTGGGTTTATTATCTCTTTAAAGTGAATGTCAATTTTCAGCAATGAGTGCCCGGTTTTTAAAAATACTTTTAAAACAGGGGCACTTTCATTGATGAAAGTTTACATTGCACAGGATTTGTAGAAATACTTACCTCGATGATCCCCCGCCTTCTTCTTCCTGCTGTACAACCACAGCAATGACGAAACTGGCTTCCTCCAATCACAGCCGGGCATAACGAGATGGACACTCTGGGGTGCAAGCCATGATTGGAGGAAGCCGGTTTTGTCATTTCTGACGTCAGTACAGAGGAACTGAGGCTGGGATCGGCGATCCGGCTTTGCAGAAGTAAAAGGTAAGTATTTCTACAAATCCGGTGCAATGTTAATTTTCATCAATGAAAGTGCCCCTGTTTTTAAAACCGGGCACTCATTGCTGAAAATTGACATTCACTTTAAAGTCAGCTGGGGAAAGATATGTAGCGGGGTAAACCTTAAGAAGTTTGCGGTGTGTTTTTTCAGTACTGAGATTTATAAAGGACACAATTTTTGTGGTTAAATTACAAAAAAGGGGTAAAATAAATAATGAAAGTACATTGCAAAGTAGTTTTATATTGTTGGATTAGGATCACAATTAAAGTACTAGAAGTGATGCAATAAACTGAATGCATCTTTTTCATTTCCTGTTCATTGTAATACAACTGAAACTGCACTGAAATGTCATAATTTAAATATAGAGCAGATTTTTGTTATTTCTTTTCTTATCAGTAAAGGCAGTGAAACACGGTTACACTATTTGTTAGAACTCTCTCTCTAAAAGCCAAGGATTTTAACCATAATACAAACATTAATTATAGTATTCCTAACACTAACCCAATATTTTAAATGGTTACATAAATGCAATGTTTGAAATACAGCAACTTGAATTGAAACATTTTGAATCTAAACATTTCAGTTGTGAATTTTTATTAGGAGGTATTTTACTTGCTATGGAAACCTGTATCATTCAAAGTGTTGCAAACACAGTCACCATGATTTGAAAAGAACCACACTGTACATTAAACTCTTATATGAGGCCTACAGTAAAAAAGTAAATTTATGCTTACGTGATAAATTAATTTCTTCTACGATATGACAAGTCCACGGATTTCATCCTTACTTGTGGGATATTAACCTCCTGCTAACAGGAAGTGGCAAAGAGCACCACAGCAGAGCTGTATATATAGCCCCTCCCTTCCCTGCACCTCCAGTCATTCTCTTTGCCTTTGTTAGTAATAGGAAGAGGTAAAGTGAGGTGTTAGTTTAGATTCTTCAATCAAGAAGTTTTTTATTTTAAAATAGTGCCAGAGAGTGCTATTTTCCTCAGAGGGAAATCGTAAGTTTCTGCCCTGATGTTTATGATCTTAGCAAAACATTATCTAAAGAGTACATGGGGCTGATTTATGAAGGCCTGCATTCAGCCTGATGCTGCTGTCTGCACTCAAGCCTTCAGGCTGCGGACATCAATCTGCCCGATCGTGTACGACTGGGTTCACACCACCTGCTAGCGGTAGATTGGCTGTGAATCTGCAGGGGGCGGCATTGCACAAGCAGTTCACCAGATGTTAAATGCCGGCATTCAGCGATGTCTGGCGGAGATGATAAATCGGCCCCCATATGTGTGTTATGAGTGTGTGTATGTATGTGTGTATATGAGTGTGTGCATGTATGTGTGTTTATGAGTGTATGTATATGAGTGTGTATGTGCATGTATGTGCGTATATGAGTTGTGTATGTGTGAGTGTGTGCATGAGTGTATGTATGTGAGTGTGTATGTGCATGTATTTGTGTATATAAGTGTATGTATGTGAGTGTGTATGTGAATGTATGTGTGTATATGAGTGTGTGTATGTGAATGTGTCTATATGAGTGTGTGTATGTATGTGTGTATATGAGTGTGTGTATGTATGTGTGTATATGAGTGTATGTATGTGTGTATATGAGTGTGTTTATGTATGTGTGTATATGGGTTTGTGTATGTGAGTGTGTGTATGTGTGTATATGAGTGTGTGTATGTATGTGTGTATATAAGTGTGGTAGTGAATGTGTATGAATGTGTGTATATGAGTGTGTGTATACACAGTGACGTGCGGTGAGGTCAGAGGCTGGTGAGGCACTGGCTATGATACACCCGAAAAACAGAAGCAGCTTAACCTGACAGACGTAGCCAGGCCCGGACTGGCAATAGGGCATACCGGGCATTTGCCCGGTGGGCCGCCGGTTACAGCCCCGTCCACTATTACTGCTGACTGATTTTAATGTGGCCCGGCCTGTCTTAGTTTGCCCCCTACATACACATATTATTGTCACATGAGTTTTTGTTTGGTGCGGGCGTGTGTGTGCGGCTTTTGGACTGCAGATTAAATGTTAAGTTGGAAGTCCTGACATGTGGGACCGGATCATTTCAGCAAGGCAGGCTAGTGCAGTGTACTAGGAGCCAGCTGGAGCATGAGCTCTGAGGCTGGTTACCGTGCGGGCACGCACGGAATGTCCACAGTCAGTGTGTGTGACAGTGTCAATCTACCTGGTCCTGTTTCCTCAGCCCGGTCCCTTCTTACCTTGACCTTCCTCACTGAGAGAGAGGAGCCAGCGTGAGTAAGGACCATGCAGGCAGAACGGTCTGCCCTCTGCTCTGTTGGGGGCCCCCTTTGGGGTGAGGTTAAGACCTGCTGGGACTGAGGCTGAGCATGAGACTGAGAACAGGTGGAGCAAAGGCAGCAGTCAGAAAAGCAGAGTCTTCTGCAGAGCGGGCTGGGCCCCAACCGCACCCCTGACCTGTACTGCTGCACTGCTGCCTGGACCTGTCAGAGAAGAAGAGATCAGAGCGAGGAGGTAAATAGGTGCTGGGCTGGCCAGGGAGACTAGTGGAAAGTTATCAATACCAACCACCCAGTATAATAATGGGTTGTGATTGTAAGTGTCTTCTGGATGCCTAGGTGGAAGGGGTGGGGTTATTCCCTGTTTGACTTCAGTTTTGCGTGCCCAGTCTTTAACCGCCTCAGTTAGGTTTTTTTTTACCATACTCTGTGCACTACAACAAATGTGTTCCTCTTAAAATAACAAAATTAGAATCAGTTTTATTTCAGGAAATTTAGGTTAATTAACTACAATTTCTAGGGCTTTTTGAAATTGTTTGCCCTCTCTGTTTCGTTACGTTACTAGGCAGGCATTAATATATAGAAAACAACAGATTTGTTTGTAGAGATGTCTTGAGGAGTTTGCCAGCCAAATTTTATTTCACAGACATCTCGACAAACAAACGTGTTTTTTTTCTATATATTAATGACTGCCTAGTAATGTAACGAAACAGAGAGAGTAAACAATTACAAAAAGCTACTAGAGTCCTGAAAATTTTAGTTAATTAACCTTAATTTCCTGAAATAAAACTGATTCTAATTTTGTTATTTTAAAAGGAACACATTTGTTGTAGTGCACAGAGTATGGTAAAAAACACTATAAAAAATGTAATTAATACATGCTGCTAGCCTGCTAGTTCTGATCTAACAGCTGCATTTAAACATTATATAAGCAGACAATTTTTCTATTAATGTTGTTTGCTTACAGAAACACGTTAGAATATATTGCATTTCTTTCTGTTGATATACACTTACTATAGAAAGATAAAGTGTATATTTAAACATTCCAAGTAAGTTGCACAGTTAAAATGTGGCGTGTCTGAGCAGCACTGCTTGTTTAGGTACTAATTTAAAAAGACATATGGAGATCTTTCAGCATAAACTAAGATATTCTTCACATTATTTTCTAAAGGTACATTTTCCTTTGACAGCTATGTATCTCACTAAGGGAAGTAATTCCTGTATGCAACCCCTGGGAAAAAAAAGCAGAAATCATTTGTGCCAAAGATCTTGTGTCCTCAGTGGTGTGCTTGGGGCATCTGATGGGTGGGTAAAAACAGTGGCCACAACTCAAAGACCTCTCTGGAGCTACTTGAAATTTAAAAAAAATATTATTTGTTCAATAGACATAAATTTATACAAAACTCTTAAAGGGACATTCAAGTCCAAAATAAACTTTCATGATTCAAATAGGGCATGTCATTTTAAACACCTTTCCAATTTACTTTTATCACCAATTTTGCTTTGTTCTCTTGGTATTCTTAGTTGAAAGCTAAACCTAGGTAGGCTCATATGCTAATTTCTTAGACCTTGAAGGTCGCCTCTTATGTGAATGTATTTTGACAGTTTTTCAAAACTAGACAGTGTTAGTTCATGTGTGTCATATAGATAACATTGAGCTCACACACGTGAAGTTATTTAGAATTAAGCACTGATTGGTTAAAATTAAGTTCTGTCAAAAGAACTGAAATAAGGGGGCAGTCTGCAGAGGAAAAGGTGGCAACCCTATTAGCACTGCAGGCTGGGCTGGCCCAATGTTATAGTGAGGTTGTGTGAGTGTTGGAAATTTTTTATTTATTTTTTTTAAATAGTTTTTATTCAGAGAAATGTCAATAATAACAACAAGAGCAAATTTTACAAATAACATCTGTGAATAATGCCACAATTTGTATGTATTACATTTTGCATAATAGGTGCATTCAAGAGGGATGTGCAAAACAGTGTAATCCAATGTCCATGAGTGATCTAGTCCCTTCTGAACCATCTGGGAGGAATCATTACAGACCTATCTTATATAAAAAGACAATTTACTGTCCATTAGTCTGAATGAGATAGCATTATACACATTTTAGCTGTTACCATTACCAACACCATAATGTATCCATTGTGTGTATAAGTATAGAATGCTAAACTGATATTTTCAAGCTTGTGCTGAGCTTTAAGGTAAAAGTAAAATGGGGAGAAAAAAAAAGGGGGGAAGGGATGGGATAGAGGGTTTCATATTAAGGGAGGGGGTAGGAGTAGGGGGGGAAGGGGGGGGAGATACGGGAGATACCTGAGTATCTGTGCAGAAAGGGGGTGAGATTCACAGTCAGGGATTATTCTGGACCATATATCCAGATCATGATCTGAAGGTCTTCCGATCCATGTATGTGAGAGACATACGATTCCATTGTCTTTACATACCGTAAGATGTCTACCACCTGATCCCAGGTGGGTGGGGTTCGCTGAAGCCACATTCGGGCTATAGCCAATTTTATGGCTAGGAATAGGTAAATACAAAACAGTTTCTGCGGCAAGGTCAGATGCGTGGGTAGTATGTGGAATAAACCAATGCTCGGTGATAGCAGTACCTGAACACCTTTCGTGGTACAGTACTGGGCGGCTTGCTGCCAAAGGGGTTGGACTTGCGGGCAATACCACCAAATGTGTTGTGGGGTCCCCAATGCCTCGCAGCCTCTCCAACACTTAGGAGAGTTGACAGATGAGATTTTGAACAGGCAGATAGGTGTCATGTGCCATTGCAGGAGGACTTTGAGGAACAACTTGTACAGAGTTGTACAATGTATAGCTTTCCTAGTTAACTGGGTGTTGGAAATGTTAAATGTTTTTCTCACTTAAACAAGTATTATACTTACCATGTTTGTCATACGGTTAAATAAGAAATGATGAACAGGGGTGGGGGGGGGGGGAGTACGGCCTCTTTGCCCTAAAATGCCCAGGTCTCCTTTTGGTCCCCGTCCGGCCCTGTATGTGTGTATGTGAATGTGTATGTATGTTTGTATATGAGTGTGTGTATGTGAATGTGTATGTATGTGTGTATATGAGTGTGTGTAGGTGAATGTGTATGTATGTGTGTATATGAGTGTGTGTATATGAGTGTATGTGAATGTGTATGTATGTCTGTATATGAGTGTGTGTATGTAAATGTGTATGTATGTGTGTATGTGAATGTGTATGTATGTGTGTATATGAGTGTGTGTATGTATGCGTGTATATGAGTGTATGTGAATGTGTATGTATGTGTGCATATGAGTGTGTGTATGTGAATGAATGTGTGTATATGAGTGTGTGAATGTGTATGTATGTGTGTATATGAGTTTTTGTATGTAAATGTGTATGTATGTGTGTATATGAGTGTTTGTATGTATGTGTGTATATGAGTGTGTGTATGTGAATGTGTATGTATGTGTGTATATGAGTGTGAGTATGTATGTGTGTATATGAGTGTGTGTATGTTAATGTGTATGTATGTGTGTATATGAGTGTGTGTATGTTAATGTGTATGTATGTGTGTATAAGAGTGTGTGTATGTTAATGTGTATGTATGTGTGTATATGAGTGTGTGTATGTAAATGTGTATGTATGTGTGTATATGAGTGTTTGTATGTATGTGTGTATATGAGTGTGAGTATGTGAATGTGTATATGATATGAGTGTGTGTATGTGTAGGCACAAGTATAAATATAAGTTTGTGTATGTGTGTATAAGCATGTTTATGTGTGTATGTGAGTTTATGTGTGTATGAGCGTGTTTATGTGTGTAAGTGAGTGTATGTGGTTCTAAGCGTGTATGTATGTGAAAAGGGCTGCCAATTGTATCTGTGGCAGTTCCGCTCAGGACCAGCAGTGCTCCTCAAGTCCCGAGCAACACTTCTCTTGTGTGCTTAACCCGTTTGATGGGGTTAAACACACTGTAGTGTAGTGTCAATAGTCTAAAAATGACAAACTCTAATGACTTAGTGCATGACATTGTTTTAATATTATGGCCCTTTAAGAAAAACATAAATACTCATTGCAAATCCAAATGCTTTAAAACAAAGGATTAGAGCAGGTTACCCTATGAGAGCGTTGTATCACTGTAATAACGGTACAATAGCTTAGTTTTCTGCTAATAAAAGTCATATGGGCTAATATTAAATGTCCTAATGTCCTAATTGATTTAAACTTATGTAGATGTAACATTTCATGATAAGTTCTTGGCGAAGTGCTGGGGAGATTTGACTAATATGTAGTTATGAGTGGCATTATAATCAATGTTATTGAAGTTTTTTCATTTGCAACACTTTTTAATACTGTACCATATCCTGCTAAATTCACTGTTTTCTGGTGCTATTCCATTCTGTGCAACTCTTTTTGGTGTGTGATTTTAGGCTGTTAAATAATAGATAGATAGATAGATAGATAGATAGATAGATAGATAGATAGATAGATAGATAGATAGTGCAGCCACAGGATATTTTGGGAAATTAATTTCCTATAATATCTGAAATGAAAATTTTATAAGAAATTATTTTTTTTGGCCTGTATATGTCTAATGAATAATGATTTTCACACTGTAAAAGGGAGTCATGGATGAAATTGGTTTGTTGATTCCTATATAACAACAAATAAATGTTATTTACAGTTTTCGAATGTCACAATCGAATTTGAATATTACATTTATAAAACAAAGTTGTAGACTAGAAATACTATTTCGAATTCAAATGCTACATTCAAATTTGAATATAACATTCAAATTTGAATATTACATTTCTACTACACACTTGTAGACTAGAAATACTATTTTGAATTAGAATGTCATATTGGAATTCAAATATTATGTTTATAGAACACAGAATTAGACTAGAAATACTATTTGAAAATCGAATGTTACATTCGAATTTGAATGTAGCATTCAAATTTGAATATTACATTTATTAAACACAGTTGTAGACTAGAAATACTATTTTGAATTTAAATGTGGCATTCAAATTCGAATATTACATTTATTAAACACAGTTGTAGACTAAAAATACTATTTCGAATTTGAATGTTATATTCGAATATCACATTCGAATTCAAAATTGAATGAATACTTAACTAATCATTCTATTATTCTAACGAATATTTTCAAATTTTATTGGAAAATTCGAAAATAGAATGTTAGAATGTTATATAAACATTCAAAATTTGATTCGAACGAATGTATCAAAATTTTGAATTTTTAGAAACATTCAACCATCGCTAACAACAATCAGGTATTTTTTGTTATTACAAACTAATGTATAAAAAATAATATTGGGCTGAAGTAATACCCAAGTAATCCCCTTGAGAACAATGGGGCATGTGCATTTTACAGACTCAATGGTAAATAGGGCTGGTCTTCAACATTTTCCAGGACTGCTTTTTATTCCCAGTCTGGCCTGTACATTAAGGGCCAGACCATGAGTAGAGCACGCAAGCGATAAGTGGTTTTCACGCTTGTTTGTGTGCAAGCTAATTTGTGCTTGTATTACAAGTTGAAAGTAAATGCAAACAATTGAGTGCTGTCGCGATTTACTCTAGTAAATGAGTGATTACCGCAACCTCAGAGTTCTGGTTAACTGTTTTATGAAACAAAAAAAGTGTCACAAAACACATGGCAAACACATTACAAAGTAAACTTACACTCATAACACAATCTAATAAAAATTATTTTAAAAAATATTGCACAAAAAAGTTACAAGGGCTCAAATATATGAGGTCCCAGGTATTAGGGGAAAAAAAGGCAGGCAAAGGGTTTTAACATAGATATATGTATATGTCCCAATAATATTTTATATACATTAGTTTGCAATAACAAAAAATGCCTAATTGTTGTTATATAAGAATCAACAAACCAATTTCATCCATGACTCCCTTTTACAGTGTGGAAATCATGTATGCAATATTAATTTTTAATAAATGTTTTAACTATGTATTTACTGTAAATATTTCACATTCAAATGTTTTGAACATTGCAGATTATTTTTTAAGTATTTATAAATAGATGTTCCTAGATATATCTGTATATATCTATACCTACGTATAATCATACACTGTAGATATACAGGTAAAGATATATATTGTACCAAAATACCATCAGATATATGTAGAAATATGTATTTATGAATATATAGAACATATTCTGCTATGTGAAGAACATTGGAATGTGAAATATTCATATTTTTATGTCAGGTTAGCGCACTTGAGAATATGCGTTCGGGTTAGCGTGAGAGTTGGATTTTTTTTCACTTTTTTTCTCCATTGTCTTCAAAGGGGGAATAAGTTATTATACACACAATATTTTAACTTTGGCTTTTTGTGCACATCAGGTCAGTGGATGAGCAATAACTTTTTACTTTCAACTTGTAGAACCCGACACACACAAAGGCCTCTATTTATCAACCTGTCAACTTACCTGCATTCGACGGCACCAATACGGTCGCCTAAGATCGCCTAACATCGCCGCCGCGGACCTGAATATGCTCTCCAAAATTATCAAAAAAGCTGTCAAAAAGCCGCGCACCAAGTATGGAGCGATGAGCAGCGGACTGTTGTTAACTAACAGTCATCGATCTCGCTGCTCTTCGGCTTTTTTTCAGCTTTCTTGGTACCCTGTCACTAAACACCCAGACTATACTATACAGTTTACCCTCTAAACCGCCGCTCCCAGAGCCCACCGCAACTAAATAAATTGTTTAACCCCTAAACCGCCGCTCCCAGAGCCCACCGCAACTCTAATAAATGTATTAACCCCTAAACCGCCACTCACGGAGCCCAACGCCACCTACATTATACATATTAACCCCTAATCTTCCGCCCCCTATACCGCCGCCACCTACATTATACTTTTTAACCCCTATCCTGCCTCTCCCGGACCCCGCCGCAACTAAATAAAGTGTTTAACCCTTAAACCGCCGCTCCCGGACCCCGCCGCCACCTACATTATATTTATTAACTCCTAATCTGCCCCCCCTACACCGCTGCCACTATATTAAATGTATTAACTCCTAAACCTAAGTCTAACACTAACCCTAACACCCCCTAACTTAAATATAATTTAAATAAATCAAAATAAATGATTCCTATTTAAAACTAAATACTTACCTATAAAATAAACCATAAGATAGCTACAATATAACTAATAGTTACATTGTAGCTTTCTTAGGATTTATTTTTATTTTACAGGCAACTTTGTATTTATTTTAACTAGCTACAATAGTTATTAAAGGGACAGTAAACACCAGAATTTTTGTTGCTTAAAAATTTTTTTACATAACCAACACAGTTATAATAATATACTTTTTACCTCTGTGATTACCTTGTATCTATGCCTCTGCAAACTGCCCCCTTATTTCAGTTCTTTTGACAGACATGCATTTTTAGCCAATCAGTGCTTGCTCTTAGGAGCTTCATGTGCCGGAGCTCAATGTTATCTATATGAAACACATGAACTAACTCCCTCTAGTGGTGAAAAACTGTCAAAATGATTTCCGATTAGAGGCAGTCTTCAAGATCTAAGAAATTAGCACATGAACCTCCTAGATTTAGCTTTCAACTAAGAATACCAAGAGAACAACGCAAAATTGGTAATAAAAGTAAATTGGAAAGTTGTTTAAAATGACATGCCCTATTTAAATCATGAACAAATTTTTGTGACTTTACTGTCCCTTTAAATAGTTATTAACTATTAAATAGCTACCTAGTTAAAATAAATACAAAAGTACCTGTAAAATAAAACCTAACCTAAGTTACAATTACACCTAACAATACACTATCATTAAATTAATTACCTACATTAACTACAATTAACTACAATTAAATACAATTAAATAAAATTATCTAAAGTCCAAAAACCCCCCACTAAATTACAGAAAATAATAAAATAATTACAAGATTTTTAAAACTAATTACACCTAATCTAATCCCCCTAATAAAATAAAAAAGCCCCCCAAAATAATAAAAAAAAACCTATACTAAATTACGAATATCCCTTAAAAGGGCCTTTTGCAGGGCATTGTCCCAAAAATAATCAGCTCTTTTACCTGTAAAAAAAAAGTACAATACCCCCCCACCAACATTAAAACCCACCACCCACACACCCAACCCTACTCTAAAACCCACCCAATCCCCCTTAAAAAAAACTAACACTAACCCCTTGAAGATCACCCTACCTTGAGACGTCTTCATCCAACCAGGCCGAAGTCCTCCACGAAGCCGGGCGAAGTGGTCCTCCAGACGGGCAGAAGTCTTCATCCTAGCCAGCCAGAAGAGGTCCTCCAGACGGGCAAAAATCTTCATCCAGGCAGCATCTTCTATCTTCATCCATCCGGGCAGAGCGGGTCCATCTTCAAGACATCCGACGTGGAGCATCCTCTTCCAACGACATCCGACGACTGAATGACGGTTCCTTTAAATGACGTCATCCAAGATGGCATCCCTTGAATTCTGATTGGCTGATAGCATTCTATCAGCCAATCGGAATTAAGGTAGGAAAAATCCTATTGGCTGATTGTTTAACCCCTAAACCGCCGCTCCCAGAGCCCACCGCAACTCTAATAAATGTATTAACCCCGAAACCGCCACTCACGGAGCCCAACGCCACCTACATTATACATATTAACCCCTAATCTTCCGCCCCCTATACCGCCGCCACCTACATTATACTTTTTAACCCCTATCCTGCCTCTCCCGGACCCCGCCGCAACTAAATAAAGTGTTTAACCCCTAAACCGCCGCTCCCGGACCCTGCCGCCACCTACATTATATTTATTAACTCCTAATCTGCCCCCCCTACACCGCTGCCACTATATTAAATGTATTAACTCCTAAACCTAAGTCTAACACTAACCCTAACACCCCCTATTATTTATTTTATTAGGGGGATTAGATTAGGTGTAATTAGTTTAAAAAACCTTGTAATTATTTTATTATTTTCTGTAATTTAGTGTTTGTTTGTTTTTGTACTTTAGATCATTTTATTTAATTTTAATTAATTGTAGTTAATGTAGGTAATTAATTTAATTATAGTGTAGTGTTAGGTGTAATTGTAACTTGGGTTAGGTTTATTTTACAGGTACTTTTGTATTTATTTTAGCTAGGTAGCTATTAAATAGTTAATAACTATTTAATAACTATTCTAGTTAAAATAAATACAAAGTTGCCTGTAAAATAAAAATAAACCCTAAGCTAGATACAATGTAACTCTTAGTTATATTGTAGCTAGTTAGGGTTTATTTTATAGGTAAGTATTTAGTTTTAAATAGGAATAATTTATTTCAATTTAGTTAAATTATATTTAAGTTAGGGGGTGTTAGGGTAAGGGTTAGACTTAGGTTTAGGGGTTAATACATTTAATATAGTGGTGGTGTAGGGGGGGCATATTAGGGGTTAATAAATATAATGTAGGTGGCGGTGGTGTAGGGGGGCAGATTAGGGGTTAATAAGTATAATGTAGGTAGCGGTGGGCTCCGTAAGCGGCGGTTTAGGGGTTAAACACTTTATTGAGTTGCGGCGGGGTCTGGGAGAGTGGCGGTTTAGGGGTTAATAAGTATAATGTAGGTGGCGGCAGTGTAGGGGGGGCAAATATGGGGTGTTTAGGAATCAATGAGATATCAGGCAGCAGCGAACATAAGCTCTCGCTGCTTTCCGACTCCCATTGAAACCAGGTATGCTGGGCCGGAAAAGTGCCGAGCGTACCTGCTAGTTATTTGATAACTAGCAAAAGTAGTCAGATAGTGCCGATCTTGCGTTCGGAACATCTGTAGTGACGAAATCATCGATCTGTGTCGGACTAAGTCCGGCGGATTGTATGTTACGTCACTAAATTCTACTTTTGCCGGTTTGTAGGGTTTGATAACTAAGGCGAATCAGGCTCGCCACAAATACTCTGCGGAATTCCAACGTATTTGCGGTTGATGGCTTGATAAATAGAGGCCAAAATGTTTACTTCTAGCGCAGTTAGTACGTGAGCAAAAGTGCTAAATAGCCTTCCATTCATAATCTGGCCCTAAAACATTAAGAGGAAGAGAGTCATGCGCATATAAAAATAAACCTGGGTGTTGTATACAATTTAAAGGGAAAGGGGTTACTGACTGGCTAGAATCGGTCACCCTTATTAAGGATTAATAACCACATTCATTTTAAATTGTCAGAATGAACAGGTTCTATATTTTAAATCATTTCTACCCACACAAGTATAGAAATAGTTTTATAATTGTTGGGAACATATATATAATATGTATACAGAAGACAAGGAGTGTCTTTATCTCTGGATCTGCACTGTTAAAAAGCAGAGCTGTGTGGGTGGGAAGAGGGGAGAAATTATACTGAAATTGTTACGATGTGTCTTTATCTGTCAGATGAGTTTCTCTGCATCCAAATAAAAGAAATGCAAAATGTACAATGTTTTTTTAATTTGCCATCTAAACTGAGGTCTGTTTTTGTTGCTGTAGTTTGTTTACATAAAAGAAACAAATTAATTACCAAACAACCACATCAATTTTGAATTTTGAAAAATCTGTATTATTGAAATATTGTCACTGCTTTATAAACAAACAACTGTCAGTATTATTTGTCAATATTATTTTCTGCCAAAATCTATTCTATATAGAATTTCCAAAATATCCCCTATTTTGTGAATAGACATCAGCATTAGCATCCAAGGGATTACATTTAACTTAAAATTAATATAGCTATATCAGTTGTCAGTTTGCTGATAGGTACCTTCTGCCATTGCTCATTGGCTGATAGTAACGTCCTGTTAAATTCTAAATTGGCTGATAACTTCTTCCTGCTTAATGCTTTCTGACTGATTGCTACTTCCTGAAAATGATTATTGGGTATTTGTAAATAAGTCTCTATCAGCCAATGAGAATTTAGTACTAGGAAGCCTTAGCAAAATGTACACAGGTGATACAGATGTATTCATTTCAAATTAATTGTAAACAGCTTTAACTTTTCAGGCAATTTATTTTTTACTAATATATGTTTAAATGTTGTTCCCAAATGAATCTGTATTGCACAATGTTAAAAAGCCTTCTTCTTTCTTCTTATACTGAGATCAGCATCACTATCTATGCATTTTTTTGGGTGTGACTGTGAATTATTGAGGAACAACAGTATTTTTTTTAGACTAACAAAATTCATTTTTAAACAACAAACATGCATTGTATATTTACAGGAGAAAGACCATTTGAGGAAATCATGATTCAATGTCTGTCTGGATCTGTATATGTACTTAAAGATATCTGCACTTGTACAAGACAAAAATTAAAATATATTATATCACGTCAATTTCCTTTTGAAGTTTCTTTATATAAGATTTTCTTTTACTTGGCTGCATTCATTAATTGTGCTCATCGAAAATCTGTGTGAACAAATTTTTTGTCATAGACCCAGTAAAAAGGTTGGATACCCTCGACAGAGAGCCAGACAGAAAGACAGATACAGATAGACAGACAGACACATAGACAGACAGACAGACAGACAGACAGATAGATAGATAGATAGATAGATACAGTAGGTATACAAACATACAGATAGATAGATAGATAGATAGATAGATAGATAGACAGACGGACACACAGACAGACAGATAGATATACAAACAGACAGACAGATAGATATACAAACAGACAGATAGATATACAGACAGACAGATAGATATACAGACAGATAGACAGATAGGTAGATAGATAGATAGATAGATAGATAGATAGATAGATAGATAGATACAGTAGGTATACAAACATACAGATAGATAGATAGATAGATAGACACACAGACAGACAGATAGATAGATATACAAACAGACAGACAGATAGATATACAAACAGACAGATAGATATACAGACAGATAGATATACAGACAGACACACAGACAGACAGATAGATATACAAACAGACAGACAGATAGATATACAAACAGATAGATATACAGACAGATAGACAGATAGATATACAGACAGATAGATATACAGACAGATAGACAGATAGATATACAAACAGACAGATATACAGACAGACAGATAGATATACAGACAGATATATATACAGACAGATAGATATACAGACAGATAGACAGATAGATATACAAACAGACAGATAGATATACAGACAGACAGATATACAGACAGATAGACAGATAGATATACAAACATACAGATAAACAAACAGACAGATAGATATACAAACAGATTGATAGATAGATAGATAGATAGATAGATAGATAGATAGATAGATAGATATACAGATGGTGTAAAGAGCTGTAGAATGTTAATGGAATAACACCATTTTGCTAATATGTTTCTTTCTAGAAGTCTCCCTATAACATAACAACTGCAGACAAAGTTTAAATTAACAACTTCTGCTGCCCTGATAGTATATATCCCAGCCATTCAGTGACCTGATTATTTAAAAGAACATTTAGGACAATGTCCTTAATGCTATATTGGGTTATATTATCATAATATTCATGGCAGCAGGTGCCACGTTAATGTCAGATCTCATCAGCTTCCTAGGAAGATAAAACATAACAAGGCTGTCATTGCTGTTGAAGAATGCTAACATTATCTACATAGATGGATGTAATAAGGGCTTTGGCACACAGAGTACAAGACAGTTAGCCCTAGATAACATTAGGCTTCCTTATACTAAAGGTAAACCTGTTAGGTTGATGCAGTCTTGCAATAATTGACAGCTAGAGACTGATTGACAAGAACGCTCAATTAAAAAGCACATTCCAAATGTATAAAATATATTTATTCCTTTATTTTCTATAATTCAATCTTTAACCCTTAGGCTGTCAGAGAATTCTACAGCACATGATGTAGCAATTGTATGTCATTCAAATTATAGTTACTATTTATTATTGCACTATCTTCCTTGATAACTATTTACTGAATCCCTGGCCGTGCCTTGCTCAGGATTAGCCTAAAATATTTTATTCCACTATAAGTACAAAACTCCTTATTGCAAAAGAACCCACAAGAAACCATATTGTTTATTAATTTGACCTTATAGAAAGTATTTAGAGAACTATTGATATAAATATCTAATGAAGTCAAAGAACTCACAGAATTTGTGAAGGAAATACATATATACATACAAACACGCATTCCCTGTGTATACTTATATATAAATGATATTCCGATATAACTGAGTTTTTGACTCTCCAATACACTCACCTTTATCTGCTGGAATCAAAAAAAGTTAATTATTTTAAGGCTGTAAGCAGGGCTGAACTATACCATTTGGGGTTAATAAATTAATTGTAAAACTAAATATTAAAGGGGCATTAAACATCTCAAGATATTAAAGGGACATGAAACCTACAATTTTTCTTTCATGATTTAGAAAGAGAATGCAATTTTAAACATCTTTCTAATTTACTTCTATTATCTCATTTGTTTTATTCTCTTGATATTCTTTGTTGAAAAGCATATCTAGATATGCTCAGTAGCTGCTGATTGGTTGCTGCACATAGAAGCCTTGTGTGATTGGCTCACCCATGTGCATTGCTTTTTCTTCAACTAAGGATATCTAAAAAAATGAAGCAAAATAAATAATAGAAGTAAATTGTAATGTTGTTTAAATTTGTATTCTCTATCTGAATCATGAAATAAAGATTTTGGGTTTAATAGCCCTTTAATATAAATTGTTTAATTACATGTAGTAAAACAACTTTGCACTATACTTTAATTATTTATTTTTTTCCCTTTCCTGTAATTTAATTCTGAATTTTGTGGGCTTTCCAATTCATGTTAAACATGGAAGTGGAGACACAGCTGTAATCTACACAGTCATTGGTTGCACACTCTGCTAAGCTATTTATAACCATTCCTAATTGGCCTCAGCAGAATAGGTAACCTAAGTTACAACATGGCAGCAACCACTGCTTTATGGACATTAACTTTACCCTTATGTTTTCAACATTTAAACAATGACATTTTTAAAAAACACATATGCAAATTATTCTTATACTAATCTTTGCTCTATCATACATAATTCAACCAATGATTTATTTAGTCTTTAATGCCCCTTTAAGAGTGTAGGACAAACTGGTGGGTTACATACCCTACTCTTTTTTAACCTACCGGCATTTCCCATGCTATTTCCCTGGCACAGCATAGCCTAAGTGAGTGAGTTGTGTAGGTAGGGTCAACAGTGGTCCATGAACATAGCTCCTGTGAACAGAGTTAAAGGGGGTAACTAGCTTCACTTTCAAAACTGAGAAATGTGGAGCAAAAGCAAAAACTGGAGAAGTAACAGCAGAACTTTGATCCCAATTTATGACAATTACTCAGCATGTGGGGTGGCTTGAAGTTCTGCCCAGCAATTTGCTCTAACTAGCGCATTGTACCCTCCCCACTAGAAACACCACTTCCTGTGCAGTGGTTTGTCTTTCAGTAATCTCGGCATTCTAGCAATCGCATTAGCAAATTTTAAATATGAAAAAACACTGAAATGTGCAAGTATTATTTTATCTGTCTCAGCCGTAATATTTCTTTATTTTTCACTAGGTGTGAAAGCTGTTGGATGGTATTATGCTTGCTGAAAATAAACATTCTCTTTCATAATATTTTATATTATTGTACAAACGATGACTCATAAGATTAATATTCGTACTCAACGTTATAAGACTTAATTGAATTTGACACATATATTAAAGAGAGCACCACCCTATATAATTTATGCACTAATCACAGCACATCAATTATATAGCCTGGGTTGAAATTAAATACAAACATTATTTCAATATTGACTCACCAGCATGCCAGCTCAGCTGATTTTCTACTGTATGGTGTTCAGTATAATTGCTATAATTTCAACACTGAAGTCCATTATACCTGTCATTTGTCTATTTTATTTATAGTTTGCATATTTTCAAGTCAACAAGTATTTTCCTTGTGTACTTTAAACTATATAATATATAGTGTGCTCTACTTCCAATTAAACTATCTAAATTAAATAAACAGAAACCTTTTGAAAAACAATTATGGGGCAGACTAAAAGTGGAGTGCTCCACTGTGTAATACCAGCACACAAGTTGTCAGTAATGTGAACACAATGGGAGCCTTGTTCTCATGCCATCAGGGACAGCATCAGAACCTTAAAGGGACATTAAACCCAAATTTTTTCTTTTATGATTCAGATAGAGAATACCATTTTAAACAACTTTCTAATTTACTTCTATTATCTAAATTGCTTCATTCTCTTGATATTCTTTCCTGAAAAGCATATCTAGATAGGCTCAGTAGCTTCTGATTGGTGGCTGCACATAGATGCCTCATGTGATTGGCTCACCAATGTGCATTGCTATTTCTTTAACAAAGAATATCTAAAGATTGCACCAATTTAGATAATAGAAGTAAATTGGAATGTTGTTTAAAATTGTATTCTCTATCTGAATCGTGAAATACATTTTTTGGGTTTAATGGCCCTTTAAGTGCAGCAACGGTGGTAAGTAGCGCAGCAAAGGCAGCAAATATATATATGTATGTATATGATCATATACATATATATTTATGTGTTAATATGTGTATATACACATATTAACCCTTTTAAGGACACAGCTTTCAGTTTGCTCAATTGTTTTATGACGGAAATATTCCGTCATATGTCCTTAAGAGGTTAACACATAAATATATATGTATATAAGCATATACATAAATATTTACTGGGAACACACAATTCCCATAGACCACTATGTAAAGACACCCCAGTCCCGCCAACTTTACCACCAAAATATTGCCTGGTGCAGTTATTTTATTAAAAAATAAAGATGCTGCTATCTTTATTTTTTTAATAAAATACACTACACTGTATTTTTAATAAAATACACTACACTGTATTTCGGGGGCATTTGGGGCACATTTATAAAATTAACCAGGGATCTCTAATTGACCCAATCGGGGGCATTTGGGGCACATTTATAAAATTGACCCAATACAAGCCAGGGTGCAAGGCCCATAGGGAAAATTACAAAATAAATTAATACAACACACAGAGAAAGTCCAGCTCTGGTACCTGGGCTTGTCCCATTTGGCCAGATGCGGTAACTAACTCTTCCAGTTTTGCTTTTAATCTTAGCTGAGAGCTTGTATGCGAGTGCTGCACTTTCTCTGTGTGTTATATCTTTATTAAAAAATAAAGATGCTGCTATCTTTATTTTTTTAATAAAATACACTACACTGTATTTCGGGGGCATTTGGGGCACATTTATAAAATTAACCAGGGATCTCTGGTTAATTTTATAAAAGCTAATTGATACCTCACGCTCGCCATAGCAATAACCAGCCACTTGTAATGGCTGGGTAATTACCGCATGCCCAAAAAAACGTGCAAATTTGCCCGTTTGCGGGCGTGCGATAATTTAGCGCGGAGGTGGGAGCGCTGCACTACAAGAAAAAAAAAGTTGAGAGCGACATGGAAGGGGAAGGAGGGAGGGAGAGGGGATCCAAGTGATGGACTAGTATATATACTGCATATATATATATATATATATATATATATATATATATATTCCTATATATATATATATATATATATATAAATATATCTGTATATACAAAACACGGAAGGGGACCGCTCTCTAAAACTGGACTGGGTACACATCCCATGACCCTGCAACATGCTCAGCCCTGGGTGCTATAGCACTCTCAGGAAGCTGTGCTGTCTCCAGAGTCACAGGCAGTTAACCCCAGACAAGCCTGGGTGCAAGGCCCATAGGGAAAATTACAAAATAAATTAATACAACACACAGAGAAAGTCCAGCACTCGCTTACAAGCTCTCAGCTAAGATTAAAAGCAAAACTGGAAGAGTTAGTTACCACATTTGGCCAAATGGGACAAGCCCAGGTACTACGTCAAGGTCTCTTCCAAAACCTGGGTCCCTAATATAGCCATACAAATGCAAGCTCTCAATCAAACAAACTGGGAACAAGTCAGGGTTCACAGACTTATGTAATCTCCCTAGACATATTCAAAACACGGAAGGGGACTGCACTCTCAAACTGGACTGGGTACACATCCCATGACCCTGCAACATGCTCAGCCCTGGGTGCTATAGCACTCTCAGGAAGCTGTGCTGTCTCCAGAGTCACAGGCAGTTAACCCAATACAAGCCAGGGTGCAAGGCCCATAGGGAAAATTACAAAATAAATTAATACAACACACAGAGAAAGTCCAGCTCTGGTACCTGGGCTTGTCCCATTTGGCCAGATGCGGTAACTAACTCTTCCAGTTTTGCTTTTAATCTTAGCTGAGAGCTTGTATGAGTGCTGCACTTTCTCTGTGTGTTATATCTGTATATATATATATATATATATATATATATATATATTTATGTTCATATATTATAGATATTAAAAAAATAGCACACGCAAGTGAAAATTGTTAAGGTTTATTGTTTTTTAAAGCACGCTCCATTGAAGTGCGCAGTCGCAATATCTGACGTTGTGAAATCAGCATACATAGGGATTCGCTCTTGCGCTCTTTAAACTTGTAATACGTGCACTAACCCGCATTTGAGCAAAAAAAATATTTAATTTCCCACTTGTAATCTAGCCCTATTGTAGGTGCAGATCTTTGGCAATATAGTGCTTAAGAGCAGATATATACTATGCATAACATAGTTTTACGTCCCTTTAAGCTGTGGCACCGGCGTGTTTTGGTACTGTTAAAAATTATTTTTTTTTACCTCAGTGTGTTACTTTTTTTTTTTGCACTACTAGCCTCTTAGCATTGATTGGCTGGTTAAAAATAGGTTGTTTGTCAAACAGAAAAAAAAACCCTGTGAACTCCAAATATGTTGCAAAGATATTCTTCAGTAAGTTTGTGATCAATACTGTTTTATCATTCCTTGCAATTCTTACTGCAGCAGCCAACATGGTCATCTTCAGCTATAATGATTTTGTGACAATTGCCCAAGGTTAAATGAGAAGCTACATCAGTGTTTGTCTATTTCTTTCAACGTTATAAAAAAAAAATCAACAAAATGAAAATTAATTTGAATGTGTTTCATTTAAATTGATTATAACATTTTATAGTGAATATTACATTAGTTATACCTACATGGAACATACATTAAAAATGACATTTGGTTTATGGAAATTAGAATGGGACATAAAGAAGCAATCATGAAATGCTCTTATGCCCTACAGTATTATATTATTGAATTATTGCTTTAAGAGAACATTACAATACATTTTTTTCATAAACAGTGTTCACAATATTTTCAAGTAAAAAACAGAAAAGGTGGATAACTGCCACAAGATTTTCCCACAATGGCACCCTGAACACTAATAATCGTTGTTGAACAAATAAACACTAGCAGGCCCATTGATCAAGCTCCGTATGGAGCTTGAAGGGCCGTATTTCTGGCGAGTCTTCAGACTCGCCAGAAACACAAGTTATGAAGCAGCGGTCTAAAGACCGCTGCTCCATAACCCTCTGTCCGCCTGCTCTGAGCAGGCGGACAGGAATCGCCGGAAATCAACCCGATCGAATACGAATACGATCAGGTTGATTGACACCTCCCTGCTGGCAGCCGCGAGTCAGCAGGGGGTGGCGTTGCACTAGCAGCTCTTGTGAGCTGCTGGTGCAATGTTAAATGTGGAGAGCATATTGCTCTCCGCATTTAGCGAGGTCTTGCGGACCTGATCCACAGTGTCAGATCAGGTCCGCAAGACCTTTGATAAATTGGGGCTGCTTCATAAGTTGTGTTTCTTGCGAGTCTGAAGACTCGCCAGAAACACGGCCCTTCAAGCTCCATACAGAGCTTGATAAATGGGCCTGTAGAACTAGAGTTGCAAAACATCTTGGAAAACCGGGAAAGTCCCGTATTTTATTGAATAAAAAAGTCCCTCCCAGTTCCCTATAAATACTGTTTTTTATTGCACTTGAAGAAAAGTTGTTGTTTTTTTCTACTCGCAATTTTGTTGTTTTTTATTCCAACTGACACTGCGGCCATTTTTGTGGAAAGTCTACAGATTTATCAGTCTGTTTGTGTGATGCATTTAGGCCCGCCCTCTCCAACATGGCCCCTTCCAATTACGTCCAGGAGCAGCTGAGAGTGATTATGCCTAGGTGGGATAAAACTGTGCATGCGTGGGCTGTGTAGAGAGAGATATTGGGAGCTACTGTTCAAAAAGCATATCTGTGGGCTCTGGCTCAGACAGCAGCTAACTAGTTAGCCAGTCAGTGCAGCATGCAAAAGCTGCTCTAGTCTGGGTAGAAAGCCGTAAGCAAGTCAGAGGAGAAGCTGGTGAGGCACTTAAATTAATTATAATAATATTGTATGTAGTCATTGGTTAAGGGTCAGCCAGGCTATCTATTGCTTTTGGTTATTGGTTGAATCATATACAGCATAACATTTCTACAATGACAAGTCACGTGTGTATTTGTGATTCTTCAGTTCACTCAACCAATTGTCTCTTTTGGATATTGATATTTGTTTGGCTTTTGGTGTGTCAAATTGCTGGTAACTTTAATATACTAATATAAAAAATAATAAACATTGTTAACTACTACTGTAGTAGTATGTTTTCATTATTTGTTGATATATTCCTCACCCCGAATCTCCTCTTTTCAGTCAAATATCACTTTGTCCCAGTTTTGTGGAAGAGAATTATGGCAACCCTAACCATAACTGATACACCAGACAAAACAAAACAAATGTAAAATGGTGGATTTAAGTAAGAACCATCACCCAACATGACCAACATGCAACATGGCCCCTATAAGTAAGTGCTTCCTTTCATAGGGTTGTAGGGGTTAATTGAGTCCATGTGTATGTTTTTTTGCTATTGGATAGAGTGGCATTTATTTTTTGTTTACGTAAGTTTTAAATGTCATTTACTGATAGTTATACATTGGTATTGATTTCTATATACATTTTGCAACTGGGGATATTTTGTAAATATGTTTTATTCATGATTTTACATTTACATATTGATGATGATGATGACATACTGTATTTAGAGTAATTTATTGTTTGGCACAAATCTGCAATCGTCACAATGCGCAGTTCATGGGCCTATAAGTCTTATCTGTCGATTTGGGAGCTTTGAGCATTTATCAAGTGCCTTTGGCTATTCAACTCGATGTGCCCATTTTGAGGTAAATATTTGGTCAATAAATACACAACACAAAGAACAAGCAAGAGAGAAAAAAGAAATTATTGGTAATAACAGTGGAATCCACAAATAAGTAATAGTTTAAATAAATTACTAAATAGTCCCATTACTAATGTAATAGAGAGTCCCATAACAGATGTGATTCACAACCGGGTGAGACTTACTTGACTCCTTTTATAATTCACCACTAGCTCCAAGCAGCTAAGGTAGCAAAAGACAACCTAAACAAAATACTGGCTATGCCAAGTGAGATTGGAGGACAACGTGGTGAGAGTAAGTTCCAAAGGCAGTGTTGCAAAAGGTGTCAGCCTCCTCACTAGGTCTAAGAACACAACGTGAGGATAGACTTCGAGTATAAGAACACAGATTGCAGCCTAGCAATTTGTTCACTCACCCGGTATGTGCAGATAAATGAAAGGCAGCTGGGCTTACTTTATTTTCATATTCATATTGATCCAGCGTTGACACTGAGGACTCAGTACTTCTGGTATCATATGACCACCCTGTGGCCAATCAGGAACTGAACCGGCTGGTAGCTCAAATGACTCCTCCCAATAGCAACGTAACTGGTTCAGGCTGTATTCAACAGCACAAGATCCTTGATATTCAGCTTGGTGTATGCAGGTAATTGGAAGGCAGCTGGGCTTACTTGGTTTTAATATTGATTCAACGTTAACACTGAGGACTCAATGCTTCCTGTCTCATGTGACCACCCTGTGACCAATCAGGAGCTGAACCGGCTGGTAGCTCAAAGCACTCCTCCCAATAACAACGTAATGGTTCAAGCTGTATTAAACAGCGCAGGATCCTTGATGCACAGCCTTAGCAATTCATGGGTTATACTGTGTTGGTAATTAACCACTTTGTCCCAAGTGTATCCACCTCTTAATGCCTCTCAGGCCTCATTCATTGTAAAAAACCTTGGGCTTAAATCACCCTTAAGAGGGATGGTGGAAGAGAGGAAGGCGATGCACATTAATGTAATAAAAGTGTCCAAAAAACACAGATATACACGAGCAGTCACGGACATAGCAGTAGTACCTTAATGTCCCAAAGTAGAATAGTGAGCCCAAGGGATAAAGCTTCTGATAAGGAATAGACACCCCAATGTCTACTATGCAATAAGCAATAAAATAAAAAAGTTCCAACAGACAGCCTTGAAATGTCAAAAAATGATGCTTTATTCCAGGTTAAAACAGCAGGACAGGCAGTTAAAATTTAAGACAGAGCAAAGTCTGACCGGTTTCGGTCTCCCTGACCTTAATCATGGACTAGTTTAGTCAATAACTTGTTGTCAGATAGAATTTGATCACCAATGTTGTTCATGCATGTTATGGGTGAATTTTCTGAAATCTGCTCAGATCCGATATTCTCTTTTCCAATAATAAAATGTTATCATTTGCATTGCGATCGCTCCAATGTAAAAAAGGTTATCAGAACAGTAAAAAAGCAGTTTATCAGCTTTTTTACTGTCCCCTAAATGTTTAACTCACACCAAGGTACAAAACACATATATAGGGGCATATTTATCAAACTCCATATGAAGGCTCGCCGGAAACAGAAGTTATGAAGCAGCGGTCTAAAGACTGCTGCTTCATAACTTGTCCGCCTGCTCTGAGGGGGCAGACAGAAATCAACCTGATCAAATACGATCGGGTTGATTGACACCACATGCTAGCGGCCGACAAGAACTGCTGGTGCAATGATAAATGCCGACAGCGTATGTGTCTGCTCGCACATTGTTAAATATGCCCCATAGGGTCAGCTCTGTACAAGCAATAAACTATTGGTCCACTATTGAGCCATTCAGATGCAGCATATAAGCATTGTCACCAATCACCGACCAAGGTCACCTCAGGATAAGTAATGCATTGCCAATTCAAAATGTACCTTATCTATGTGTTTAAACACACTGCAAATCTTCATTCCCCCAAGGAATATTTTGCACTAGTATCTTGTGCACAATCTGCTAATTTCTATGCCCTTGAAGGCCGCTTCTTATCTCAGTGCATTTTGACAGATTTTCACAGCTAGACAGTGCTAGTTCATATGTGCCATATTGATAAACATTGTGCTCACTCCCGTGGAGTTATTTATGAGCCAGTACTGATTGGCTAAAATGCAAGTCTGTCAAAAGAACTGAGATAAGGGGGCAGTCTGCAGAGGCTTAGATACAAGGTAATCACAGAGGTAAAAAGTATATTAATATAACTATGTTAGTTATGCAAAACTGGGGAATGGGTAATAAAGGGTTTGTATATCTGTCCCTTTAAGTTATGAATATTTTTATATAGGAGATGGCTGCGGCCATAAGGGACATTAAGTAATGCTGGAGGCACTGGCAGTTGGGTCAGGAGTCACACAGGTTGAGGTGGATGTGCTTTGCTACCTGTCTATCCCTCTGTTTTGTCACCAGCCTTGGACTTATTATTACCTGGTTATCGGCTGTTTTTTTTAACTATCTGCTTGGCTTAGATGTCTATTTTTTTCTCCTGGCTCCTGAGCATGGCATGTGCACTGACTAATATTTTGTTCCTGTCTACTAGTTCCAGCTGCCTGGTATCATCAAGGAGTACTGAATGTTTCTGTCCCTGGTCTACAGCACATCTCCTGCACTACCAGCTTCTAAACAAGGTAAATACTTTCCTGTCCCTTTTGGATATTAAATGTGCAATGCTCATTTAGTTTTAGGTACTTTAAATAAAATAAATAAAAAAAAACAATTATTTTAATTAACAACAATATGGGATTCAAAATTTATGTTGGAAACATTAATATTTAAACATTTTTCTACTGAGTAACCTGTATACAACTGAAGACCTTCTCAAATCTGATGTATCGTAATAATATTTGATCGATAATTGCCACGTTCAGACTACCAAAACCTGTTCCTGACTGGAGGAAGCTATGGAATTCTGCAGCGTAATTGTGGCGAGCTTGATTCCCTTTAGTTATCAAACCCTACAGACCGGCAAAAGTAGAAATCTGTGACGTAACATATGATCCGCCGGTCTCAGTCCGACACAGATCGATGTTTACGTCACTGCAGATGTTCCGAATGCAAATTTGGCACTATCTGACTACTTTTGCTAGTTATCAAATTTCTAACAGGTACGCTCGGCACTATTCTGGCCCAGCATACCTGGTTCTCAATCCGCCGCCCTGGAGGCGGCGGATGCCATAGGAATCAATGGGAGTCTGAAAGCAGAGAAAGCTCATGTTCGCTGCTGCCCGATATCCCATTGATTCCTATGGGAGAACAAAAGTTATGTTTACACCTAACACCCTAACATGAGAGAGATAATAGATTGCTATACATACACTTATTTTGATGTTTTTTTTTTTGTTTGTTTTTTTTTGGGCTCTTGTCATAGGCTCATCTATTGCATATTTGATTTCATACTGTTTAAATTAAGGATTTTTATATTAGAGTGGTTTAAACAAATTCCCAATAGAAACCTGGCTCTGATTATATTTAACACTGAAGATAATAACTCATAGAGCAATGTATATGCTTCTTTCTACAAAAGTAATGATTTAATAATAGTGTATAATAGATTGTTGTCACAAAACATAGTCACACCTTAACCAACATGAATCAACCTGCATATTTATATAACAACATTTTATGTATAAGAAAAGGAAAAAATAAATAAATGTTTCTTGTCATAGGCTCCTTTACAAAATGGCAAAGTACAGGTTAATGAAATTTTGTGATATCACTTTAAGAATTTTGGTATAAATGGAGCTCTGAACAGGTGCATCAATTAGCAGTGACCAAGTGCATGGAGCACGAAACGTTTGCTGTTTTTTGCACCTGTTCTGCAACCTGTTTTTGCACTACTGTGCTTACCACTTTTTAATCTATCTTGTATGATTTTAACAAGTTTGGAATAAAATTGAACTTTTATATATCTGTGGGCTTGGAGCGCTTATTTTTCCCTACATTGGATGGACTGTTGCTATTTTGTGCGTGTGCAGACGCACTGGGAATATTTGCTTGCCGCCTAGGATATTATCTACATTTTTTTCACATATACCCTTACTCTATTAGTGCCTATCATAATCTCAGGATTTGTTTTTACATACCCCAGGGGCGCTCCGTTGAGCAGGTTTTATTTGTACCCTAACATATACCCCGAGTCTAAACACCCCTAATCTGCCGCACCGACACCGCCGCCACCTACATTATACTTATTAACCCCTAATCTGCCTCCCCCTACACCGCCGCCACCTACATTATACTTATTAACCCCTAATCTGCCTCCCCCTACACCGCCGCCACCTACATTATACTTATTAACCCCTATTCTGCCACCCCGACACCATCGCCACATACATTATATTTATTAACCCCTAATCTGCCGCCCCGACACCGCCACCTACATTATACTTATTAACCCCTAATCTGCCGCCCCGACACCGCCGCCACCTACATAAAGTTATTAACCCCTATCCCGCCGCTTACGGACCCCGCCGCCACCTACATACATTTATTAACCCCTATCCCGCCTCTCCCAGAGCCCACCGCAACTAATTAAATGTATTAACCGATAAACCCCTGGCCTCCCACATCACTACCACTTACTAAACCTATTAAACCCTAAACCCAGCCCCCCACATCGCCATAAACTATATTAAATTAACCCCTAAACCTAACAACCCGCTAACTTTATATGAAATATTAACTCATCCCTATCTTATAATAAATTTAAACTTACTTTTAGATTGAAATTAAACTATATTAAACTATTAATTAACCTACCTTAACTATTATACTAAAATTACATTAAACTATATTAAACTACTATTTAACCTACCCTAACTGTTATACTAAATTACATTAAACTACAAATTAAATTAACTATATTATATATTTAAACACCTAACCCTACTCAAATATTTTAAATCTACACAAAAAAATTACTGTTACAAAAAACTAACAACTAAGTTACACAAAACAAAAAATAAATTATCAAAGATTTAAACTAATTACACCTAATCTAAAGGCCCTATGAAAATAAACCCCCCCCCCAAATAAAAATAACCCTAACCTACAATAAACTACAAATAGCCCTTAAAAGGGCCTTTTGCTGGTCATTGCCCCAAAGAAATCAGCTCTTTTACCTGCAAATAAAAATACAAATACCCCCCCAACAGTAAAACCCACTACCCACACAACCAACCCCCCCCCAAATAAAAACCTAGCTAAAAAAACCTAAGCTCCCCATTGCACTGAAAAGGGCATTTGGATGGGCATTGCCCTTAAAAGGGCATTTAGCTCTATTGTAGCCCAAACCCTAATCTAAAACTAAAACCCACCCAATAAACCCTTAAAAAATCCTAACACTAACCCCTGAAGATTCACTTACAGTTTTGAAGATCCGACTTCCATCCTCCAAGAAGCCGGGAGAAGTCCTCATCGAAGCCGGCAGAAGTCTTCATCCAAGCGGCTGAAGTCTTCATCCAAGTCTGCAGAAGTCTTCACCCAGACGGCATCTTCTATCTTCATCCATCCGGCTTTGAACCGCTCCATCTTCAAGACATCCGGCGCGGAGCATCCTCTTCATTTGACGTCTTCCTCCCGAATGAAGGTTCCTTTAAATGACGTCATTCAAGATGGCATCCCTTAGATTACGATTGGCTAATAGAATTCTATCAGCCAATCAGAATCAATGTTGAAAACATCCTATTGGCTGTTGCAATCAGCAAATAGGATTGAGCTTTAGGGGTTAATAACTTTATTTAGTTGCGGCAGTGTCGGGAGCGGCGGGATAGGGGTTAAACAGTTTAGTATAGTGGCGGTGTTTAGTGACAGTATACAAATAAAGCTGGGAAAAAGCCGAATAGCAGCGAGATCAATGACTGTTAGTAAACAACAGTCCGCTGCTCATCGCCCCGTACTTGGTGCGTGGCTTTTTGAAAGCTTTTTTGTTAAATTTGGAAAACGTATTCAGGGCCGCGGCGGCGATGTCAGGCGAGCGTATTGTATTGGTGCCGTCGAATGCAGCACAGTTGACGGCTTGATAAATAGGCCTCTATGTATGTTCCTGGATTGTCTTGATTTCTGTTTTTCAAGCATGTGATTTAAAACCTATAGAAAAGAGACATAGGGGCAGATTTATCAAGCTCTGTATGGAGCTTGATGCAGTTGTTTCTGCGCGAGCCTTCAGGCTAGCCAGAAACAGGAGTTATTAGGCAGCGGTTTTAAGGCCGCTGCTCCTTAACTCGGCCACTACCTCTGAGGCGGCGGACAGCAATCAGCCCGATCGCATACGATCGGGTTGATTGACACCCTCTGCTAGCAGCCGATTGGCTGCGAATCTGCAGGGGGTGGCATTGCACAAGCAATGTTTGTGCAATGATAAATGTCGACAGTGTATGCTGTCTGCATTTATCAATGTCTGGGTGACATGATCTGCCACAGCCGATCATGTCTGCCAGACACAAGATAAATCAGCCCCTCTGTGTGTTGTTGTTTTTTTTAGTGGAGAGGATTGTTGCGTTTCCTCACCCACTTTATTTCACTGAATTTAGTGTTAAGTAGACATAATTATCTCATTGACAACTTCCCAGCCATTTTACTTCTTATTTGAAAGAGGAGTTCATTCTATGGTCTTGTAAATATATGGATTTTATTTTTTATATATTTATTTTTAACAGTTTTTCCAAGAAAGAGTGGTCTCTGGAGTGCATTTACTTATTCTATCATCCTATGTTATAAAAGGCCAGGTATGTTTGTCAGATGCAGTCATGCGCAGTAGAGAGTGCAGCGCGCGACAAACATACCTGACCGTAAGGAAGGATCAGTCAAGGCCGTGAGGATCAGACAGCAGAGGGGATGGACGGAAGTGGTGTGACGGGGTAGGAGCTGGTTTGACAAGGGAATGCCCGGATGGGAGCGGGTGGGCAGGGGCATGATTGGGCGGTAGTGGGCGGGGCGAGTGGAGCTGGGCAGGTGGGATCGCTGCACTGCAGAAAATGGCCCATCTACACAGGCTTTAGGACTAGTTATTATTATAATTTATTTGTATATATATATTTAGCTAAGATAGAGGGTCCTCCCACATTTATTATGTTAAAACTGGAGTTACATTAAACACATGATAGCCAAAAGGTCAAGTGATCATTCAATAGAAAGAGAAGATTGTACTCTTTCCATTGACGGGTCACCCATGCCTCTAGGGAAAATAAGGCGACGATAAGACTTCTTCCTATGTCAGATAGACCATTAGTCCATGCTCTCCCCTTTTGCAGATGCCCATGGATGTAATTATTAAATAGGCTTTTATTAAGGTCAACCAACAATTGTAAGTTTACCAAACAGCATTGACATTTAGATTTGACTTGGGTAATCTTGTCAAGCTAGCAATGTTCACCTTGGGCATTGTTATAAAAATAACAATGCTTATGAAAAAACAACATCATATCTACTGAAAAGCATGGTGTGGAAACCCTACTGTCATGGGGCTATTTTGCTTCTACTAGTCTTTGGGACCGAGTTTTCAGGAGCACATCTGCATGAACTCTAAAAAGTACTTAAAGGGACATGAAATTTAATTTTTTTCTTTCATGATTTAAAAAGAGCATGCACTTTAAAACATCTTTCTAATTTACTTCTATTATCTAATTTTCTTCATTGTTTGATATCCTTTGCTGAAAAGCATATCTAGACAGGCTCAGTAGCTGCTGATTGGTGGCTGCACATAGATGCCTTGTGTGATTGGCTCAGCCATGTGGATTGCTATTTCTTCAATAAAGGATATCTAAAGAATAAAGCAAATGAGATAATAGAAGTAAATTAGAAAGTTGTTTAAAAATGTATTCTCTATCTGAATCATGAAAGAAAAATATTGGGTTTAATGTCCCTTTAAATATTATAACTATAACTAATAACATGGTGGCCTTCCTGCACAATAATGACATTAATAACATATTTGTAGAAACTAGTTCCGAGAAGTGAAATATATAACTGCTTTGATTTAGTGCCTAAATTCAAACCCTTCTTGTACCAAAAACAGAGGATGAAAAACATGCTTTTGACTTTACCACTGAATTTCTAAGTGACATTTTTTATCCAGCAAAGAGCTAGTTATAGGAGGTGCAAATGAATTGATTTGTTTCCATTTGAGTTTTAATTAATTATACATTGGCTCACTGTAAAATCAAAGTGATTTGAGTCTTCTACAATTCATGACTTGAATACATTTGTTTAATTAGGCCATGGAAGTTATTACCTGCGACTGCACAGATTACTTGTGTTTGAAGAAAAAACTTATAAAATGAAACGTATGAACCTAAGATGTATAAGAATTTCAGCTAATTTAACAAATCCTAAGCAAGTTGCTATAAAAACCTTCAGGAAATGTATGATTTGTCCTCATGATTAATTATTGTAATTTAAACTTAGATATATTCACATTTGGGTATAGGTATTGGTTCTGATCCAAAACCACAGTTCTTGTGCTTGTGAGTAGCTTGTGTTTTTAAAAGCTAAAATAATATCCACATAATTATTTCAGTTTCATTTGAAAAGTTTATTTATAGAATTAATCTACAGAAATTCGTGTATTGTTTAATGGATATTTTTAAGAAAAAAAACATGCTTCCAACAGAACATAACTCACTTTAAACGGATTTGGCTCTGTAATTGTTTTCCCCTTCAAGTGGAGCGCTATTGATAACACAAGGTGAACTATCAATATCGCTACCCTGCGCTGGGAATAATGCACAATTTAATATCACAGGTCCATGGTTAAAAAGAGTTACTAGAGAATGTTAGCGCGACCGACATTTTTTTGTGCACCCTATACATCCGCACTAACCATCACTCAAATTACAAGTGGTGAGTTATGTATTGCACTCAAGCTCAACACATAACAGCACTAAAAAGTTAGTGTAGTTGGAGACCTGTAGTAAAGTGTAAGGGTTACAATAAAAGTATATAAAACACATGTTGAACATATTGAAATAAAGTGTATATATATATATATATATATATATATATTTATACATAATCAAAGTGTGTGTATTTATATGTATTAGGGTTAGAAACACATATACTGTACATAGATACTCATATATAAAGACACACACACATTCAAATACACACATACACATACACTATTGAGCCATTTACAGTCAAACACCTTTCTCTATATACCATTTCCCTTTAAATCACTGTTAACACATTCTCTGGGATAGTCTCACATGAGAGAGTGCAGATATATATTTATATGGAAGGCATCTCTCTTGGACTTTCAGGTTCCGCCCTTTTCTTAGATAATTCAGTGAGTTCAGTCCCTGTGAAGTCTGCACTCTAATTTCTATACAAGCTGGAGAATTTTGATCAGCAGGCCCTAAGGGTGATGGGAGAACCAGGCATAGATTCCTGCACCTCCCACAATAGCCAAAAATGATTTCCATGTTTCTCAATCGGGATACATTCAGATGATAGAGAAAGAAAGAAAGATGGATGGATAGATAGATAGATAGATAGATAGATAGACCCATACACAGATAACATTGCAAGGAAAAGAGTTGGCAGATAAGTTATGAATTTTGATTTATTCATTAATTTTGAAGCAATTAAAAGCACTTCATATATTGATTATGTATTAAAAGCAATGCAGTATTTTCTTTTTTTTTCAGTGAAAATTATTACTTCTTTAAAAATGCTGATGCAAAATTGTTCTTTGGACAATCATTGTTTTCTAAAAGCGGAACAGAATTAGAACACAGCGTTACTTTGTGCTCTCACCTGGTGATTTACCTTCCTTCTGGGACTGCCCTGAGTTCTGCTGTTCATTATTTGCACTAAGCAGCTGCTGCATCTGAGAACTATTCCCTAATGCTACAATACTATTGTGTTCTGCAGCACAACCAGCACACCTGATAGACTTAAAGGATTAGGAAAAACCCCAACATTTTCTCTTTCTTGTTTCAAATAGAGCATACAATTTTAAACAAGACGCCTAACAAAAATATCCGAAGACACCCTGTACCGCTCATAGGGAGGGGCAAAATGCGTCCTCAATGGACACTCTCATGTTCTGTCTGCAGCTAAAGGAGCTGGTTGTCCGGTGACCTATAGGCTAGGGGCTGATTCAGTACTGTACTCTGTGCATGTGGGTAAGACGTTGGGGCAGCCTACCAAGATATTTAAGTGAGAGGTACCAATCGTGCTTTTTTCCCTCACATGTATATTCGTATCTGGCTTAACCCCTGGGAATCTTTGTTTCACAGTGTTTGTCTCTATTAGCCCTTTAATAGCTTCATTGTCGAGGCTTTACTATGTTGGACACTGTGACTGTTCTTGATTCTATTGCCTAGGATCTTTGGGACAGTGCTCCATATGTATCCGGGAAACTGTGGGATTTACCTGGAAACTCTCACTTCCCTTCAGTCTAGGAAGACTGTGTCACAGTGCATGCTTGTGCAATGCCACCCCTGCAAATTTGCTGCCAAGCGGCTACTAGTAGGGGGTGTCAATCAACCTGATCGTATGCGATCAGGCGGATTGCTGTCCGCCGCCTTTAGAGGTGAGTTAAAGGGACAGTCTACACCAAAATTGTTCTTATTTAAAAAGATATATAATCCCTTTATTACCCATTCCCAGTTTTTGCATAATCAACACAGTTATATTAATATACTTTTTACCCCTGTGATTACCTTGTATCGGATCTTTTCCAGATAAGCCCCGCCACTAATGTAAAAAGTGCACGCGCGAAAAGTTAAGCCCCGCCACTTTTGCCAGCTACAATTTAATGCACGCACTACGTTAGGACGTAAGGATCTTTTACCTGTAACTAAACATTTTATTTTAACATTTCAAGTTTACTGTCCCTTTTTATATAACTAAACATTTTATTTTAACATTTCAAGTTTACTGTCCCTTTTTATATTTAAAAAAAAAAAAAAAGGCTTTTCCATGACACGGATACACCCGCGGTGGGGGGCACGGATACCCTGATCCGCCATCAGCTGGGGGCACGGACACCGGGAGACACGTATTGCGGGAATTATGTGCGAGAATCACTTTGAGATGCTGCCTGTTCTGGTCGCGATCCTGGTATTGGCACCGGCGAGAGCTCTGTAATTTATATATCGTAACGGAAAGCTGTGTACCCGGGCAAGTCTCCTGTTACACAAATGTAAGGCAGGATGTGCGGGGCTCCTGGTCAGACATGTACCCATGGCTGAACTCGCTGCAGATGGTGTACTCCATCAGTTACGGAAAGCTAAATAATGCTGTGTGTACCCGGGCAAGTCTCCTGTTACACACATGTAAGGCAGGATGTGCGGGGCTCCTGATCAGACATGTACCCAGGGCTGAGCTCGCTGCAGATGGTACTAATGAGGTATCCCATCATCCTGTTATGGATAAGTTGTACGGTCTGCACAGTCTTACTAACAGATATACTTCACGGTCAGAAGACAGCGATAAATGATAATTTGGTGGTGATTTATATGTCATTTTGGGTGGCGGGGGTTAACTTTTTGGCGGGGCTTATCTGGAAAAGATCCCTTGTATCTAAGTCTTTGCAGACAGCCTCCTTATCTAAGTGCCTTTGACAGACATGCAGTGTAGTCAATCAGGGAAGACTACTAAATAACTTCACGGGAGTGAGCACAATGTTATCTATATGACACATGTGAACTAGCACAGTCTAACTGTGAAAAACTTTTAAAATGCTCTGAGCTAGGAGGCGGTTTTCAACTGTTTAGAAATCAGTTTGAGCCTAGCTAGGTTTAGCTTTTCAAAAATACCATCAAGGGAACAAAGCAAATTTGATGCTAAAAGTAAAATTGGAAAGTTGTTTAAAATTGCATGCCCTATCTGAATCATGAAAGTTTAGTTTTGACTTTACTGTCCCTTTAAGGAGCAGCAGTGTTAACACTTGTCCGGAGTGATTTTAATCTGCCAGCTAAGACCTGGAGTGCAGGGTAGGAAGCAGCGGTGTGATACCGCTGCTTCTTAACTATTGGCTATAGGCTCGCTCATTCAAGCCTGCACCAAATGTGCTCCAAAGCTGCATACACAGCTTTATAAATGGAGCCCATAGGGTGAACTAATTACAATAGGCATATATGTGCAGCCACCAATCAGCTCCCAGTATTGAATTGCTGCTCTTGAGACTACCTAGGTATTTCTTTCAACAAAGGATACCAAAACTTCTCTGACAGTTAAAAGCAGGTTATTCTAATAATAATGTGAACAATATTCTTTGGCTAAGTAAAATTATCTTTAACATGGACATGTTGTTGCCGAATATGGGGCCGATTTATTAAGGGACAAATGGCCCCTGATGCCCCTGTTTCCACGCAAGCCTTCAGGCTCGCCAGAAACAGCAGTTATGAAGCAGCGGTCTTAAGACTGCTGCTTCTTAACTGTAAAGTCACCAATTTGTAGCCATCCAATCGATGGTAGCAAAAGACAAAGGCGCCCTCCTCAGGCTATTGTTGATGGTAGACACTTCACCAAGGTCAGCTCTTCTTAAATATGGATAAACAATCTGGACATGAAAAACAAAGAGAAGAAGGCGCTCCAATGGGGCAGAATGTTACAACAAATTATTGAACATCCCTCCCAGAAAACACCCTCTCTAAAGATGGATACTCACAGAGAGAGCACACTATAATGCAGTGCTATTCGTACAGGCAGCAGAGTCTTCATGATATGTGCAAGACACATCAGACACAAGGATTGAGGTCACATTGTTACCTGTGGGAGCTAGCTGGTGGGCTCTGATTAATCTAGCCTGTACGAATAGCATTGCATTATAGTGCACTCTCTCTGTGAGTAGCCATCTATAGAGAGGGTATTTTCTGGGAATGATGTTCAATAATTTGTTGTAACATTCTGCACCATTGGAGTGCCTTCTTCTCTTTGTTTTTCATGCTCCTTAACTGGTCCGCCTGCTCTGAGGCTGGGGACAGCAATCCGCCCGATCCTATACGATCGGGCTGATTGACACCCCCTGCTTGTGCAATGATAAATGCAGACAGCGTATGCTGTCAGCATTCATTGATGTCTGTTGGACATGATCCGCAGAGCATTTGGTGTGTATGAAATTATAATCAATGTGACTGTAAGTCAAAGCTATGCAATTCGGTCAGAGCATGTGCAAAATTAATCATTGAATAAAACGCACGCTGAGACTATTCACACTATGATGTACAAAAATTCAAAATAGCCTTTAACACTGTTAAAGTCAGCAGCCAAATGGTGTGTAATCTATTAATGAAAATATAAGTTCTGTGTTTTAAATGACACTAGGGGGGGCGATTTTGCATGGCTCCTGATGCCCCTGTCTCCGCATCGATCTCATGTCCGCCAGACATTGATAAATCAGCCCCAAATACTTTAAATAAATATAATTGTACTTGCAAGTGATTAGGTCCTGTAAGTTGTTCACAAATACCTAACCAGTTGCTTGTCTAAGCTAAGATAAGACCATGGAATATAAAATCCTTCGTTGATTTTAATTATTCATTTTTTTTTACTCCATATAAGCAGTCATGATTTCAAATTGGATGTTAACAGGTTCAGGACTGAAGAGGGAAAAAAACAGATTAGAATAAAGAATATGGTCAATCTGCCAAATTTGACATTATGGGGCCGATTTATAATGGCCCGAATGGGGCCAAATAAATCTGTTTCTGCGCGAGCCTTTAGGCTCGCCGGAAACAGGAGTTAAGAAGCAGCGGTCGGGTTGATTGACACGCCCGAATATGCAGGTGGCGGCATTGCACAAGCAGTTCACCAGAAATGTTACGCTGTCGGCATTCAGCGATGTCTGTTGGACATGATACGCTACAGAGTATCATGTCCACCAGACATTGATAAATTGGCCGCTATGAATTTATACCTCGATATCCATGCTACTAATGAAGTATGAAGATAGACTAATGCAGGCAAACAGATATTTAAAAAAGTATTCAATGATTTTTTTCCATACCTACAAACAATTTTTACATTTTTATGGGAAAATTGAACTATCTTTTATTGGAGCTTAATAATAGGTATCATCAAATATCAAGAAGTTGTGGTATTGGAAAATTAATGGAAATTATCTTTGTCTGTAGTTTACTGGGCCCACATCTATCTGTCCCAACACTCTCTTGTTCATCTGGTTCCACAGTGCCTTCAAAGTCTTCATTAGCACAAGAATTTCAGGGTCCCCAGCAGGTTTCTCGATCTGATCCTATTTTTCTGTTAATTTTTTCCCTCCAGCCATACCTACTCAGTGATCTCCCAATACCCTGCCACTCACTCTCCCTTACATACTCACAATCTCATTACCAAGTCAATTAAATGTTTATCAAATATTAAAATGTAAATATGTTTAATGTTCCATCAATAATATGGGCTCAATGGTCTCCATTTATTATAGGTCGGCTAGCGAATCATGTCCGCCGGTCCTAAGACCTCTGAGGTGGCGGACAGCAATCAGCCCGATCGAATATGATCGGGTTGATTGACACCCCCTGCTAGAGGCCGATTGTCTGCGAATCTGCAGGGGGCGGTATTGCACCAGCAGTTTACCAGAACTGTTGGTGCAATGATAAATGCTGACAGCGTATGCTGTCAGCATTTTTCGATGTGCGGCGGACATGATTCGCTATAGCGGATCATGTCTGTCCGTACCTACATAAATAGACCCCATTGTGTCTGTTGTGATGTATAAATAGTTGCACATGTGAAGTAATAAATCCGTTTGTGCAAAATATTATCCCTATGTAGAAATTTATTGCACATTATTTTGTATTAAATAAATAAATAAATAAATAAATAAACAAGAAATGCTTCTCAGATTATCAGGGTCATAAAAGGATTTTATCGACTCATGTTGAGCAAAATACAGATGTTTTGAAATGTCATTACCACAAAACCAAAAGCTGTTTTAGTGCGGCTGATCTCATGAAATTGAGGTAATGTGATTACATAAATTTGCATTCAGGAGGAATCCCTAGAAAAAAATGTCAGTTCGAAACAAATATCAACTCTAATGTCATCAAGGGCCAAAATTAGCAAAAGCACAGCAAAGCATAAATCACTGTGACATTTTATTAGATGAGCGTTCCCTCATATATAGCATTTGTAATCTTTAGTGGAAGAAAGAAATCCATAGCCTCATCAGCATGGGTATCCAAAGAAGAGAAAGAATGCACTGACAGTAATACAGTAATATTATAATATAGACAAATGCTAATATATAATATGATATATAACACTTAGTAATATAGACATACATATATATATATACATACGTGTAAAATATTTGTAAACAAGCTAAAGGGACTTAAAACTACAAAAATAAAATGCTCTGATGTGTTTGAGCGTGTTATTACTGCACTTTTTCGCGCACTATTTGTGTAAGCCCTGCAAAAGATGAAGTCAGTTCAAGATGAGTAATGCATTTCTGGGACCTAGCTGAACACATATTTTCTCCAATGACAAGAAGCATATGTGTGTAGCCGCCAATCTAACCCTCAGTAGTGCAATGCTACTTCTGAGCCTATCTAGATATGCATTTTAACAAAGGGTGCAAAGAGAATGAAGTTAATTTGCTCATTTAAATAAATTGATTACTTAAAATTACATGCTCTGAGAGTTTAATTTTGACTCTTATTACCTTAGTTAACAAAGTAAGGGCTAGATTACAAGTGTATTCCTTGCAAATATATATGTACATAAATGATTATATACATATACTGTATATATGTATATATATATATGCTGCCATCCCTGTGCTACTTACCCCCTTCACTGCGCTTAGGTTCTGATGCTGTCTCTGACGGCCTCAGAAAGAGGCTCCCATAGAAGTCTATAGAAGTGCGCTCTCTTGAGCACAATGCTTCCCAGCAATGCGAATGTGAAGTTGCGTTCCCATTGCTGTGAACTTGTAAAACCAGCGCACATTAGCTGTCCTGCTTATATATGGCCAGATTTAACGCTACTGCTTGCACGCTAACTCCACTAGAGGTTAGCGTTTTCTGTGTGTCGGGTAGTGCACATATTATAAATTGAAAATAAAAAGTTTTCGCTTGCGCGCAAACCCAATGTGCGAAAAAAGCCACAGCTAGAATATCATGCATGCGTTAACTTATTCCAAAATAGAAGTCAATAGAGCAAAAAAAGTGGAAAAATACTTAAAACCCTACTCACGCGCAAACCCGATTGCATATTCTCAAATGTGCTCTCCCAACATGAAAATATGAATATTTCACATAGAAAAATAAGTTCTATTTATTCATAAATACATATTTTTACATACACTCACCGGCTACTTTATTAGGTACACCTTGCTAGTATCGGGTTGGACCCCCTTTTGCCTTCAGAACTGCCTTAATTCTTTGTGGCATAGATTCAACAAGGTGTTGGAAACATTCCTCAGACATTTTGGTCCATATTGACATGACAGCATCACGCTGTTGCTGCTGATTTGTCTGCTGCACATCCATAATGCGAATCTCCCGTTCCACCACATCCCAAAGGTGCTCTATTGGATTGGGATCTGGTGACTGTGGAGGCCATTGGAGTACAGTGAACTCATTGTCATGTTCAAGAAACCAGTTTGAGATGATTTGAGCTTTGTGACATGGTGCATTATCCTGCTGGAAGTAGCCATCAGAAGAGGAGTACACTGTAGTCATAAAAGGATGGACATGGTCAGTAGCAATACTCAGGTCGGCTGTGGTTAGGGTTGCCAGGTGTCCGTTATTAGACCGGACTGTCCGGTATTTCAGGCTACTGCCTGGTAATTTTATTTTTAAAAAACCAGACATAGCCTTTGTTAGTTTTCTTTACAATATGTTTACTATGACCTGCTAGCTGCTTTACCCAACAAGCGCAGCCCCTGTAGGTTAGCCCGTGTGTCACTGTCAATCAACTCAGGCTCTGCTCAGCTGATCTGATCATCATCTTTCTGATCCTGACAGTGTGCAGAGCCGGAGTTGCAGTCGGACCCTCTCTGCGCTGCCTGCCAGGCTGCCACACGCAGTCCATCTGCCTGTAAGTGTAACTGCAGCCTTGCTATGCTGTGGGCCGGACCAACGTCGTCACATGATCACACGGGTCACATGAGCATGACGTCACGTCAGAGAAGACCCGCTCTCAGTCTGAGTTAGTGTATTGCCTGCAGCAGAGTGATGAGTCAGAGTGACTGAGTACTGAGATTTTCTCTGACTGAGCCTGGGAGCCAGCAAGAAATTAAATAGTGCGTGCCCACTGCCCAGCCAAGGGAAATTGGGAATAGACTTTCTTTGTGTGTAGTGAGTGACTGAGTGACCGACCTAGTCAAGTACACAATGAGGTATGTGGAATGTTTGTCTCTCAGACCAGTCTGTTAAGAGTTAATATCACCCACAAAAAAAAAGTAATTATATATATATGTGTGTGTATATATATATATGTGTGTATATATATATATGTGTGTATATATATATATATATATATATATATATATATAGTCACCTCAAACTACCCCCCCCTCCCCCGCAGTTTTTTCTTGGGTGTTCGGTATTTTTGTGGCGGACACCTGGCAACCATAGCCGTGGTGTTTCAACGATGCTCAACTGGTACTAATATCCCACACACCATTACACCACTACCACCAGCCTGAACCGTTGATAAAAGGTAGGATGGATCCATGGTTTCATGTTGTTTACACCAAATTCTGACTCTAGTATCTAAATGTCTGAAATCAAGACTCATCAGACCAGGCAACGTTTTTCCATTCTTCTATTGTCCAATTTTGGTGAGCCTGTGCGAATTATAGCCTCAGTTTCCTTTTTTTAGCTGACAGGAGTGGCACCCAGTGTGGTCTTTTGCTGCTGTAGCCCATCTGCTTCAAGGTTCAATGTGTTGTGCATTCAGAGATGGTATTCTGCATACCTTGGTTGTAGCAAGTGGTTATTTGAGTTACTGTTGCCTTTCTATCATTTCGAACCAGTCTGCACATTCTCCTCTGACCTCTGACATCAACAAGGCATTTTGGTCCACACAACTGCCGCTCACTGGATATTTTCTCTTTTTCAGACAATTCTCTGTAAACCCTAGAGATGGTTGTGCGTGAAAATCCCAGTAGATCAACATTTTTTGAAATACGCAGACCAGCCCGTCTTGCACCAACAACCATGCCACGTTCAAAGAGAACTTTCCTTTCTTCCTTTAGAATTTCTTCACTAGACATGTCTTCACCATGTCTAGATGCCTAAATGCATTGAGTTGCTGCCATGTGATTGGCTGATTAGCAATTTGTGTTACCAATCAATTGAACAGGTGTACCTAATAAAGTGGCCGGTGAGTGTATATCTTATGGTATTTTGGTACAATATATATCTATACCTATATATCTACATGATTATACATAGGTATAGATATATAAAGATACTGTCTATAAAGGAATATATACTGTATTTATTAATACATAGTACATATTCTGCTATGTGCAGAACATTGAAATGTGAAATATTTACAATAAATACACAGTTAAATACTTTATTAAATATGAATATTGCATAAATAATATATATTTTTCATGTTTTCATCTACTTGACTTTAACAGGCTCCAATAAACACACACACACACACATATATTTATTTATTTATATATATATATATATATATATATATATATATATATATATATATATATATATATATATATATATATATATATATATATGTGTGTTAATATGTACAGTACATATGTATTTATGTGTTTATATTTGTATATATGTGTGTGTGTTAATATGTACAGTACATATGTATTTATGTGTTTATATTTGTATATATGTGTGTGAATACATAAATACACATGTAAATACATAAATATATCTATATGTATGTACGTCTATGTAAAAACCCTTTGCAGACTTTTTTTTCTAACACCTACGACCTCATATATTTAAACCCTTATAACTTTTTTTGTGCATTTTTTAAAATAATTTTTATTGTACTTATTAATGTATTTTTGTATGTGTTTTGTGAAACTTTTTTGTTTGCAAAAGAGTAAACCAGACCTCTGAGTTTGCGATATCCGTACGTGCGTTAAGGACAGTCTAGTAAAAATTAAACATTCATGATTCAGATAGGGCATGCAATTTTAAACAACTTTCCAAATGATCAATTTTGATCATTTCTAAGCCCTTGAAGGCCGCCTCTTATCTCGGGGCATTTTGACAGTTTTTCACTAGAGCGCGTTAGTTCATGTTTGCCATATAGATAACATTGTGCTCACGCAAGTGGAGTTACCTAGGAGTCAGCACTGATTGGCTAAAATACATGTCTGTCAAAAGAACTAAAATAAGGGGGCAGCCTGCAGAGGCTTAGATACAAGATAATCACAGAGGTAAAAAGTACATTAATATAACCGTGTTAGTTATTCAAAACTGGGGAATGGGTAATAACGGGATTATCTATCTTTTTAAACAATAAAAAAATCAGCAGTAGACTGTCCTTTTAATTTCAGTTGCGCACATGAGAAGCGTTTAACCTCTTAACGACCAAGGACGTGCCAGGCACGTCCTACAAAAAAATACATTTAAGGACCAAGGACGTGCCTGGCACATCCTCTGGGGTTTGAATCCCTGGAAGCGATCGTGAACGCTTCCAGCCGCTTCCAGGGTATTGCAGTGATGCAGACAGCTGCCAGTACCCAAGATGGAGGCAAATAGGTAGAGGGGGAGGGTTAGAGAGCTGTATAGGGGGGATCAGGGAGTTAGGGGCTAAGGGGGGATTCAACACTGAAGAATCAATATAAATAAAAATGCTTTTTATTTTAGTACTGGCAGACTTTCTGCCAGTACTTAAGATGGGTGTGACAATTGTGAGGTGGGGGAGGGAAGAGAGCTGTTTCAGGGGGGTCAAGGAGGGATCAGGGGGTGGGATGTGTCAGGTAGGAGGCTAATCTCTACCCTAAAGCTAAAAATTAACTTTAAAAGCTACCTAATTAACCCTTTCTCTGCTGGGCATAATACAAGTGTCGTGCGCAGTGGAATTTAGCGGCCTTCTAATTACCAAACAGCAACGCCAAAGCCATATATGTCTGCTATTTCTGAACAAAGGGGATCCCAGAGAAGCATTTGCAACCATTTGTGCCATAATTGCATAAGCTGTTTGTAAATAATTTCAGTAAGAAACCTAAAATTGTGAAAAAGTTAACAATTTTTTTTTTATTTGATCGCATTTGGGGGTGAAATGGTGGCATGAAATATACCAAAATGGGCCTAGATCAATACTTTGGGTTGTTTACTACACTACACTAAAGCTAAATTTAACCCTACAAGCTCCCTACAAGCTCCCTAATTAACCCCTTAAATGCTGGGCATAATACAAGTGTGGTGCGCAGCGGCATTCAGCGGCCTTATAATTACCAAAAAGTATATGTCTGCTATTTCTAAACAAAGGGGATCCAAGAGAAGCATTTACAACCATTTGTGCCATAATTGCTCAAGCTGTTTGTAAATAATGTCAGTGAGAAATCTAAAGTTTGTGAAAACGTTTGTAAAAAAGTGAACATTTATTTATATTTGACTGCATTTGGCTGTGAAATGGTGGCATGAAATATACCAAAATGGGCCTAGATCAATACTTTGGGTTGTCTACTTAAAAAATATATACATGTGAAGAGTTATTCAGGAATTCCTGACAGATGTAACTAGCGCTAATTTTGAAAAAAAAGTGGTTTGGAAATAGCAAAGTGCTACTTGTACTTATTGCCCTTGCAAAAAAGCAAAGAACATGTAAACATTGATTATTTCTAGACTCAGGCCAAAATTTAGAAACTATTTAGCATGGGTGTTTTTTGGTGGTTGTAGATGTGTAACAGATTTTGGGGGTCAAAGTTAGAAAAAGTGTATTTTTTCCAATTTTTCATCATATTTTATACATTTTTAACTTTTTATAGTAAATTATAAGATATGATGAAATTAATGGTATCTTTAGAAATTCCATTTAATGGTGAGAAAAACGTTATATAATATGTGTGGGTACAGTAAATAAGTAAGAGGAAAATTACAGCTAAACATAAACACAGCAGAAATGTAAAATAAGCCCTGGTCCCAAACGGTCAACAAATGGAAAAGTGGTCTGGTCACTAAGGGGTTAAATTCAACCTGTAATACGAGTGCTACACATGCAACTGCCACGATAAATCCCATATCACTAGCGCGTAACTGTTAGAGTGCCACTCGTAATCTGACCCATAGTGTACCAGGAGAGTGTGACGTGTTTAAGCAGAAGGTCAGTCTATCCCTGTTTACCACTATATTTACGGTCACTTGCTTGCCTATACTATAACTGAATTCAGTAACATTACTCTTACAGATTCTAAAATCTAGAGCTGTATATGTCTCTGTGACAGAACTTCAGACACACTAAAAGAAAACTCTTGATCTCCTTTAACCCCTTGTGGGCCAGATAAGGCTGCAATGCAGTGCTGTGCAGTATGTTGCAGCCATCTCTGGAAACTAAAGTGTTAACTCCAGAGCATATAACTTTCTACATTAAAAAGGTTTTCCTGGGCATTTCTGAGTGTTTACCTCTAAAAAAGAAAATTGGAATTGTTTAAAAGTCTCCATGTAGTGGTAGGATATACAGGATTATTACTAAATGAATAAATTTACATCAGATCACAGATTCTTTTTTTAAAATGTTCCATGTGTCACTCTAGAATGAGTCATGGTAACTCCTGTTGCATATAGATTTTAACGAAAGTTGCTTCCAACTGTGTATTTTCCTTGTCAAAGATTTTATCTTAAGTATTAATAGATGTGCCAGACTTCCAAAAATATACTATACTTTACATGCTACACAAAAGAAAAACAAAGGAATCACGAATCCCAGTTGCCCAAGAACATCCTTTAAAAGGACACTACAGTAAATTTAAACTTTCATGATTCTGCTAGAGCATGCAATTTAAAAAAACTAAACTTTTTTTTTTCTTTTATTATTACATTGTGGAAGTCTTTTATATACATTTATTCTAAGGCACTAGCTCCTAGTAAGCATTATATAGGATGTAGAGAAATGCAAGGGAATTTCAAAATACTACGCATTTAAGAATAAGCAGAATAAGTGTAATTCATATTTTTATTTGTTGATTATACAATTCTATTGTATTTAAAAAAACAAGTGATCACTATATCATTTTAGTCCACAGTCGCAAACAACTTTTCAATAGAAAAGCACCTGAGAAGACTTTTTTGTGTCTTAAATGGATATGAAACCCACCTTTTTTCTTTCATGATTCAGATAATGCAGCCATTTTAAGTAACTTTCTAATTTACTCCTATAATTGCAGTGTTAGGAGCATCATGCAGTGATTAGCAAACTCAGATACTTATTCGGCAAAGATGGCTGTTTTAAGTGTATGTTGCTTTATGTATAGTGTCCTCAATTTTTGCCTGTTTATGCCTATAGATTTTTATATATCTGGCAGTTGTCCCACTATACTCTATGAACAATGAACACAGCAACCCCAGATGATTGTTTCGGCCTTCATTGGGCCGCATCAGTGAAGTGTAATCATATTCTACTAAGCACACTGAGTAAGGAGTCCACGTTTGGTTGCCCCGTTTTCCCTTAGGGAGGCTTAATACACACAGAGAAAAGCACACTCACAGGAATGAACAACCAGCTCAATAACTGTGTTAGCCTGTTTTATGGAAATTTACCACCTGGGTGCAGCTTCTTTTAGCCCAGTAATGCTCTTCACAGAATAGAACTTTCCTGTAGTATATCAGTCTGATTCTGCCTATTACCGGAAATGCCAGTCAACTCCTCTCTGAATAAAGAATACAGCAACCCCAGATGATCGTTTCAGCCTTCATTGGGCCTCATCAGTGAGATATAGCCATATTCCTCTAAGCACACTGAACAATGAGTCCACATCTGGTTACCCCTTTTTCAATAGGAAGACTTAATACACAGAGAGAGAAGCACACTCGCAGAAATGAACAACCAGCTCAATACCATTGTTTTATTTATTTATTGATTTACAACCTGGGTACAGCTTCTTTTTAGCCCAGTAATGCTTTTCACAGAGAAGAACTTTCCTGTAGTTTATCAGTCTGATCCCGCCTATTATGGTCAGTCCAGCGCCGAAATACCAGGCAATTCTTCTCTGAACAAAGAATACAGCAATCCCAGTTGATCATTTCTGCCTTCATTGGGTCTCATCAGTGATGTGTAGCCATATTCCACTAAGCACACTGAGAAAGGAGTCCACGCCTGGTTGCCCGTTTTTCCCTTAGGGAGACTTAATGCACACAGAGAGAAGCGCACTCACAGGAACAAACAACCAGCTCAATAACATTGTTAGTCTGTTTTATGACGATTTACCACCTGGGTGCAGCTCCTTTTTAGCCCAGTAACGCTTATCCCAGAGTAGAGCTTTCCTGTAGTCTGTCAATCCGATCTCACCTATCATGTTCAGCCCAACACCAAAATACCAAACAATTCCTCTCTGAACAAAGCAACTCCAGATGATGGCTTCAGTCTTCAACGGGCCTCGTCAATGAGGTGTAGCCATATTCAACTAAGCACACCAAGCAAGGAGTCCATGTCTGGTTGCTCCTTTTTCCCTTAGGGAAACTTAATACACACAGAGAAAAGCACACTCACAGGAATGAACAACCAGCTCAATAACTGTGTTAGCCTGTTTTATGGAAATTTACCACCTGGGTGCAGCTTCTTTTTAGCCCAGTAATGCTCTTCACAGAATAGAACTTTCCTGTAGTATATCAGTCTGATTCTGCCTATTACCGAAAATGCCAGTCAACTCCTCTCTGAATAAAGAATACAGCAACCCCAGATGATCGTTTCAGCCTTCATTGGGCCTCATCAGTGAGATATAGCCATATTCCTCTAAGCACACTGAACAATGAGTCCACATCTGGTTACCCCTTTTTCAATAGGAAGACTTAATACACAGAGAAAGAAGCACACTCGCAGAAATGAACAACCAGCTCAATACTATTGTTTTATTTACAGGGAGTGCAGAATTATTAGGCAAGTTGTATTTTTGAGGATTAATTTTATTATTGAACAACAACCATGTTCTCAATGAACTTAAAAAACTCATTAATATCAAAGCTGAATAGTTTTGGAATTAGTTTTTAGTTTGTTTTTAGTTATAGCTATTTTAGGGGGATATCTGTGTGTGCAGGTGACTATTACTGTTCATAATTATTAGGCAACTTAACAAAAAACAAATATATACCCATTTCAATTATTTATTTTTACCAGTGAAACCAATATAACATCTCAACATTCACAAATATACATTTCTGACATTCAAAAACAAAACAAAAACAAATCAGTGACCAATATAGCCACCTTTCTTTGCAAAGACACTCAAAAGCCTGCCATCTATGGATTCTGTCAGTGTTTTGATCTGTTCACCATCAACATTGCGTGCAGCAGCAACCATAGCCTCCCAGACACTGTTCAGAGAGGTTTACTGTTTTCCCTCCTTGTAAATCTCACATTTGATGATGGACCACAGGTTCTCAATGGGGTTCAGATCAGGTGAACAAGGAGGCCATGTCATTAGATTTTCTTCTTTTATACCCTTTCTTGCCAGCCACGATGTGGAGTACTTGGACGCGTGTGATGGAGCATTGTCCTGCATGAAAATCATGTTTTTCTTGAAGGATGCAGACTTCTTCCTGTATCACTGCTTGAAGAAGGTGTCTTCCAGAAACTGGCAGTAGGACTGGGAGTTGAGCTTGACTCCATCCTCAACCCGAAAAGGCCCCACAAGCTCATCTTTGATAATACCAGCCCAAACCAGTACTCCACCTCCACCTTGCTGGCGTCTGAGTCGGACTGGAGCTCTCTGCCCTTTACCAATCCAGCCACGGGCCCATCCATCTGACCCATCAAGACTCACTCTCATTTCATCAGTCCATAAAACCTTAAAAAAATCAGTCTTGAGATATTTCTTGGCCCAGTCTTGACATTTCAGCTTGTGTGTCTTGTTCAGTGGTGGTCGTCTTTCAGCCTTTCTTACCTTGGCCATGTCTCTGAGTATTGCACACCTTGTGCTTTTGGGCACTCCAGTGATGTTGCAGCTCTGAAATATGGCCAAACTGGTGGCAAGTGGCATCTTGGCAGCTGCACGCTTGACTTTTCTCAGTTCATGGGCAGTTATTTTGCGCCTTGGTTTTTCCACACGCTTCTTGCGACCCTGTTGACTATTTTGAATGAAACGCTTGATTGTTCGATGATCACGCTTCAGAAGCTTTGCAATTTTAAGAGTGCTGCATCCCTCTGCAAGATATCTCACTATTTTTGACTTTTCTGAGCCTGTCAAGTCCTTCTTTTGACCCATTTTGCCAAAGGAAAGGAAGTTGCCTAATAATTATGCACACCTGATATAGGGTGTTGATGTCATTAGACCACACCCCTTCTCATTACAGAGATGCACTTCACCTAATATGCTTAATTGGTAGTAGGCTTTCGAGCCTATGCAGCTTGGAGTAAGACAACATGCATAAAGAGGATGATGTGGTCAAAATACTAATTTGCCTAATAATTCTGCACTCCCTGTATTTATTGATTTACAACCTGGGTGCAGCTTCTTTTTAGCCCAGTAATGCTTTTCACAGAGTAGAACTTTCCTGTAGTTTATCAGTCTGATCCCGCCTATTATGATCAGTCCAGCGCCGAAATACCAGGCAATTCTTCTCTGAACAAAGAATACAGCAATCCCAGTTGATCATTTCTGCCTTCATTGGGTCTCATCAGTGATGTGTAGCAATAATCAACTAAGCACGCTGAGAAAGGAGTCCACGCCTGGTTGCCCGTTTTTCCCTTAGGGAGACTTAATGCACACACAGAGAAGCGCACTCACAGGAACAAACAACCAGCTTAATAACATTGTTAGTCTGTTTCATGACGATTTACCACCTGGGTGCAGCTCCTTTTTAGCCCAGTAACGCTTTTCCCAGAGTAGAGCTTTCCTGTAGTCTGTCAATCCGATCTCACCTATCATGTTCAGCCCAACACCAAAATACCAAACAATTCCTCTCTGAACAAAGCAACTCCAGATGATGGCTTCAGTCTTTAACAGGCCTCGTCAATGAGGTGTAGCTATATTCAACTAAGCACACCAAGCAAGGAGTCCATGTCTGGTTGCTCCTTTTTCCCTTAGGGAAACTTAATACACACAGAGAGAAGCGCACTCGAAGGAATGAACAACCAGCTAAATAACATTGTTAGTCTGTGTTGTGGAGATTTACCACCTGGGTGCAGCTTCTTTTTAACCCAGTAATGCTTTTTAACAGAGAAGACCTTTCCTGTAGTGCAGGGATTTTCAACCACTGTGCCGTGGCACACTAGTGTGCCTTGAGAGATCGTCAGGTGTGCCACCGTGAATTGGTCCCTTCTTGCTTAAGTGCACTCCTTAAGCGGAACAGAAGCCGGTAGCTACTGCTACCCTACGCACTCATCCGGACATGCAGGGACAATCATATCCCAGTGTAGATTGTATGTTAAACCTTTTCCTCACCTCCCTGCTCCTGCCTAGTTTGTCTGGGTAGGTCCTTTCCCGTCACCTTTTCTTTTTCCTTACAGGTCGTATCCTCTGTCCATTTCCCTGAGGTGAGGACTTGGTCCTAGGAACCTATGTAGACGTATATCCGATTCCTAACTGTTAATTGATTCCTAAATGTAGTGACTGGCTTTGTGCTGATCTAAACAGGCCCAGGTTTCACACTGAGTGAGTATAAACAAATTGAGAGACTAAACTGTTGCCTTTTGTTTATTGTTCGTGTTTCCTCCTTGTTGTTGTCCACTTTGGTGTACCACTGTACTGTATTTTTGTAATAACTAATTTTTTCTTCATTGTTCATTTTTGTTTTTTGCACTTGTTGCTGTTTTGTTGTTGATGCAGGTTGTTGTTCTCAGTGATATTTTGATTCTTATTTTTGTGCCTCTAGCTTTGGCAATACAGTTGTAGTGACTGTCATGCTAATAAAGCTTAATTGAATTGACTAAATTGTTCATATATATATATATATATATATATATATATATATATTTATGCTTTATTAGGCTACAATGTGTGATTCTGTAAAATTTTGGGATGGTGGTGTGCCGCAGGATTTTTTAATGTAAAAAAATGTGCTGTGGCAAAAAAAGGTTGAAAATCACTACTGTAGTGTATCAGTCTGATCCCACCTATAACAGTCAATCCACGCCAAAATACCAGGCAATTCCTCTCTGAACAAAGCAACGCTAGATGATGGTTTCGGCTTTCATCGGCCCTCGTCAGTGAGGTGTAGCCATATTCCTCTAAGCATACCGAGCAAGGCAGAAAGAAGCGCACTCAAAGGAATAAATAACCAGCTCAATAACATTGTTAGCTTGTTCTATGATTATTTACAACCTGGGTGCAGCTTCTTTTTAGCTCAGTAATGCTTTTCACAGATTGTAACCTTCCTGTAGTATATCAGTCTGATCCCGCCAATTACATTCAGTCCAGGCAATTATTTTCTGAACAAAGAACATGGAACCCCAGACAATCATTTTGGCCTTAATTGGGCTTTGTCAGTGAGATGTAACCATATACCTCTAAGAATACTGAGTAAGGAGTCAACGTCTGGTTCCCCATTTTCTCTTAGGGAGACTTGCTCAGTATGCTTAGAGGAATATGGTTACACCTCTCACCACCAGGTCAATAACATTGTTTGCCTGTTCTGTGGCTATTTATATATATACAACACACACACACTGTTAATGTCAATTTAATAGGAGAACATAGTTGAACACATATTTCACTGCAATGACAAGAGGCATATATGTGCAGACGCCATCCACCAGCTAGCTGCGCCTGTGCCTACATAGGTATGCTGTTAAGCAAATATACCATGAGCACAAAGTAAACTTGACAATAAAAGTAAATGAAAAAGACTCTTGCATGCTTTATCTGAATCATGAAGGTTTAATTTTGACTTTCATGTCCCTTTAATTTAGCAATTTGATCATGTACAGTATATGTGCAATGGAAACTGTGTCTATTTAATTCAGCTCTTACTGTAAAGCTATTTTATAGATCCCTATTATGAATGCAGAACTTTGAAAGGATTTATAGCATTAGCATTAGTTTAGTAAACTTTAGTAACTGTTCTGGGGGAATGACGGGACGGGGGGGCACAAGCACTTAGATTCTCATTGTTTGTCACACTGTAATGACAAACCTTTTAAACAATGCAAACAGTTTGTAAAAGCACACAACACGATTTAAATACCTAATGAACATTTGAAGAAAAAGCAGAATTTAGTTATAGTAACATTTGCACAATTTATATAGTACATTAAACAACATGATAGATTTTTTTAACTTAATTCACATATCAAAAGTAATACAATTTATATATATATATATATATAGGTCTTTCAAATAATTTTAGAAAAGCACATTTTAGCCTTAGAGCTATTTATCTAGATCAGAGCTTTCCAAACTTTTCATGTTGGTGACACACTTTTTAGACCTACATCATTTCGCGACACACTAATTCAGTTGTACTGGCAAACAGGAGGTTAAACAAACTTGTTTTAAGAGATACGGACACATACATAAATGATATAATAACGAAATATATTTACAAGTAACAGTAAGTATGTGCAAGAATGAAAAAACATGTTTAATAACACCAATAGCTACTTACTATTTAAATGGGATGTATGAGGTTGATGGGATGAACACAGTTTATGAGTATTTGGTGGAATATTAGACACACGTATTTTTAAGCTTCCCCTTCCTATCCATATATCAAGAGCAGGAGCAGCAATGCACTACTGGGAGCTAGTTGCAAAAAATAACCACTGACTTCTGACTTCAGCTCAGCGTTTAAGCTGCCGCCCTCAGAGCTCGGTGAGTGCGATTGACTACTGCCCGCGCTGCAAACACACTGCTGTCCCCCTCACTGACTACACATGCAGTCACGAGCCAATTAAGGAGACTACACGTGCAGTCAGGAGCCAATGTGCCGCCAAAGCCACCAATGGGAATAGTTTCAGTTCCCACTGAGCTGCGCCAATAGGTTAAGATGATCTGTGACCCCCTAGGTATCAATCACGTGTCAACCATGTGATATGCGTAGCAGGTAGGCGGAAAGTCAGAAACCCAAAAAAAAAAAAGTAAAAAAATTTAAATATTAAAAAATGTGTGCTGAAGCAGGGACACACCTACACACTGCTGCCAACACACTAGTGTGTCCCGACACACAGTTTGGAAAGCACTGATCTAGATATATAGGGACCGAATTATCATGCTGCGAATGCAGCAGTTTCCGTGCAAGCCTTAAGACCGCTGCTCCTTAACTTATCCGCCATCTCTGAGGCGGCAGAGAGCAATCAGCCCAATCGGATACGATCGGGTTGATTGACACCCCCTGCTAGCGGGCAATTGGCTGCAAATGTGCAGGGGGCACCATTGCACAAGCAATGTCGGCATTTATCGATGTGCGGCGGACATGATCCACTGCAGTGGATTATGTCCACTCACACTATGATAAATCGGCCCCCATGGGGATGTGAAGCAGAGGAACATACATTGTAATATAATACTCCAAAAAGCCCCCAAAGATTTTGTGTGAAACGGAGATTTAAACTTTAACAAACTGTATATCTGGATATGAATGAGAGATAGATATGTATAATGCTCAAAAGAAAAAAAATGTTCTCTCCATACTGATGAGTTTTAATCACTAGGGGGCTAATTAAACAAAGTGTGAGCTGTTGGCACCTTGTTTAATCGGCCCCCTAGGGATCAAAACTCACTGGTATAGAGAGAACATTTTTGGTTGTGTTTTGGCATTTATCATTGCATAAGCAGTTCTGGTGAACTGCTTCTGCAATGCCGCCCCCTGCAGATTTACGGGCAATCAGCCGCTAGCAGGGGATGCCAATTAACCAGATCGTATGCGATCGGGCAGATTGATGTCCCCCGCCTCAGAGGAGTGAACGAGTGAACTCCTGTTTCCGGCTAGCCTAAAGTCTTGTGCGGAAACAGCTGCATCAAGCTCCATACGGAGCTTGATGAATTGGCCCCTAGGCCCTAAGTCTGCTACATTTCATTAGCCATTGGTGGATCAGTTTAGCAGTTTATGTATATCCAGGGGCGTACTGACAAGGCAGGCAAATCGGTCCTTGCCCCATGCATGATCAGATACTGTCTGCAGCCGTCAGCAGTTTTTATTTTTTATTAAAATGTAATAATTATTTTTTTTCCCTTATGAATTTTGTACTGGGGGGAGGGGTCAGTGGGGGACCTCTCACGTCACATGTGCGGCCGGTGGTGGTGGGTCAGGTCAGGTGATAGTTGTTTGGGGTCATATAATCAGTGCGGCGTGCCACCACTGTGTAGACTTGGAGTCTGGAGAATGAAGCAGGATTTGGAGCCAGGCAGTATGTTAGACTCACTGCAGTGCACCTGCAATATGTGGCCATGAGCACACTCACGCAATTTTAACTGCGCAGGACTTGCTAGAGGAGGCACAGTGATAGCAGCAGCCGGTATAGAATAGCAGCGTGTTGGCATGTAGTGAACTTAAGCAGGAGGACTGATCCGTCAGGTCACGGTGAGAGAAGCCGCCGGAATCCGGATCATCATCTCTGATCTGAGGATCTCATTAATCCTTCCCAGCGGTGAGGGGGTGCAACCATGCAGAGTGTGTGTAGAGGGGGGGGGGGTGCAGCTAAACTGAATCTATTCATAATATTTTTGTATTCTACTCTTACATAGCGCTAGTAGCTACACATTCACAAAGTACACTACCTGTTAGCAGTTCTCCTGGATGTCTTTGCACAACACATTGGAAACTTTTTCAGCTGCATGCTAATAGTTCGTAGTTGTACATTTGGAGTACAAGGAAGCAGATATTGTATCTGGCTGCTGTTTAACTCTGAGATATTATTTTTTCTGAATATCAATTAGGCTATATGTGATGATCTCTCACATTGCAATAAACTTTATTATATTTTTATGGTGTCCATTTTCATGACTGCTCTGCATAGATATTATCTCATTTACAGTATATATATATTTTTGTAAAGTATAACAATGCAACAGACTTACTCCACCACCCCACATACTGACCATTCTATCTCTAACCCTATGCCACCTAGTCATACAATCAAATTACCCAACACCACCCTGGCTCACCCTGACTCTGTCCCAACTTCCTACTCTCAGATTTAGATTTCCAGATGTTGGGAGGTATGGTACACCAACAGAGGCATAACAAGCATTATGATTAAATGTGTTGTTTCCAATTTACTTCTGTTATCTAATTTGCATCATTATCTTGGTATCCTTTGTAGAAAAGCATATCTAGATAGGCTCAGAATTTTGGAGCTAGCTGCTGATTGGTGGCTAAATTTGTTTGCCTATTTTCCTTGGCATACTGATGTGTTCAGCTTGCTACCTGGAGTGCATTGCTATTTTTTCAATAAAATATACCAGGAGAATGAAGCAATATTGATAACAGTCCAGAATTAAACTGGAAAGTTGTTTAAAAATGTATAATCTATTTGAATCATGAAATAAAAAAATGTGGGTTTCATGTCCCTTTTAAGGGCCTTTTAAACCGAGTGAACAAGTGTCTGTACAGGCAGCAGTTGTGTATGGCGTGTCTGGCTTTGCTTTTACTTTGCTTGGGGACTCGTTTTCTTATTGTGAAGAAATAACGTATCACACACCCATGATTATATTGGTTTGGACTGGGAAGGGACTGTGTGTGTGGCAGAGGGAGCTCTCTAAAATAGTATATATCTGTATATAAGGAACTGGAGGGGGGGCTGTGTGTATGACAGAGAGGACCTCTCTATAATAGTATATATCTGTATATAAGGAACTGGAGGGGGGGCTGTGTGTATGACAGAGAGGACCTCTCTATAATAGTATATATCTGTATATAAGGAACTGGAGGAGGGCTGTGTGTATGACAGAGGGGACCTCTCTATAATAGTATATATCTGTATATAAGGAACTGGAGGGGGGCTGTGCGTATGACAGAGGGGACCTCTCTATAATAGTATATATCTGTATATAAGGAACTGGAGGGGGGCTGTGTGTATGACAGAGGGGACCTCTCTATAATAGTATATATCTGTATATAAGGAACTGGAGGGGGGCTGTGTGTATGACAGAGGGGACCTCTCTATAATAGTATATATCTGTATATAAGGTACTGAAGAGGGGGCTGTGTGTATGACAAAGGGGACTTCTATAATTTATATCTGTATATAAGGTACTGGAGAGGGGGCTGTGTGTATGATAGAGGGGACCTCTCTATAATAGTATATATCTGTATATAAGGTACTGGAGGGGGGCTGTGTGTATGACAGAGGGAACCTCTCTATAATAGTATATATCTGTATATAAGGAACTGGAGGGGGGCTGTGTCTATGACAGAGGGGACCTCTCTATAATAGTATATATCTGTATATAAGGTACTGGAGAGGGGGCTGTGTGCATGACAGAGGAGACCTACCTATAATAGTATATATCTGTATATAAGGAACTGGAGGGGGGCTGTGTGTATGACAGAGGGGACCTACCTATAATAGTATATATCTGTATATAAGGAACTGGAGAGGGGGCTGTGTGTATGACAGAGGGGACCTACCTATAATAGTATATATCTGTATATAAGGTACTGAAGAGGGGGCTGTGTGTATGACAAAGGGGACCTACCTATAATAGTATATATCTGTATATAAGGTACTGAAGAGGGGGCTGTGTGTATGACAAAGGGGACTTCTATAATTTATATCTGTATATAAGGTACTGGAGAGGGGGCTGTGTGTATGATAGAGGGGACCTCTCTATAATAGTATATATCTGTATATAAGGTACTGGAGGGGGGCTGTGTGTATGACAGAGGGAACCTCTCTATAATAGTATATATCTGTATATAAGGAACTGGAGGGGGGCTGTGTCTATGACTGAGGGGACCTCTCTATAATAGTATATATCTGTATATAAGGTACTGGAGAGGGGGCTGTGTGCATGACAGAGGAGACCTACCTATAATAGTATATATCTGTATATAAGGAACTGGAGGGGGGCTGTGTGTATGACAGAGGGGACCTACCTATAATAGTATATATCTGTATATAAGGAACTGGAGAGGGGGCTGTGTGTATGACAGAGGGGACCTACCTATAATAGTATATATCTGTATCAGTGATGTGCAGTCACTAGAGGCAGGTGAGGCAGTGCTTCACCTCTCATATGGGCAAAAATAAATATATTTTTTTATTGGCTTTAAAAAAAATAAAAAAAAATGCTATTTTTTTTCCCCAGCATTTTTTTTTCACAGCTACATGTTGTGCAATGGAGAGGCACAAGCAGGTCTGCCCACCATTACACAACATGCTGCGCCATCTACTGGATTAAAGTGGTTAAGCTCATTGCATGGCCCATTATATGCTTATTTGAGGCAGTCCCATTTGGGCTGACCCAATCCAGTGAGAGGCATTAGTAAGTGGAATTTAGGGTTGGGGCTGGATGTTAAATCATATAAAACAAAACAAAAATGGAAAAAAAAACAACTTTCATTTATTTTGTTGCTGTCTTGTGAAGCTGACAGCTTTGCTAAAGTGAAAAAGAGAGTTCTGTTCTTCCCCTCTAAGTGCAGTGGAATGTTCCACTGTCACTTCCTGAATCCTTACAGAGCAGGAAAGGGAGAGAGGCAGAGAGAGCAGTGTTTCACCCACATTTTATTGTAGTAAGTGCTGCAGCCGTAGATTTTACTGAAATGGATTCTGTTAGTGAAAATGATCATTTAATGAATGTGGTTTAGTGTTTTTGTTGAATTGTGTTCAGATACAGCTCATTAACAGGGGGCAGTAAGTGAGCATAACCCAAGCAGAAGAGTAAAGTAGTATTCTACATCTCTTGTGATTCACAAATTGTGTTCAGATACAGCTCATTAACGGGGGGGGGGGCAGTAAGTGAGCATAACCCAAGCAGAAGAGTAAAGTAGTATTCTACATCTCTTGTGATTCACAAATTGTGTTCAGATACAGCTCATTAACAGGGGGGGGGGGGGGGACAGTGAGCGAGCATAACCCAAGCAGAAGAGTAAAGTAGTATTCTACATCTCTTGTGATTCACAAATTGTGTTCAGATATAGCTCATTAACAGGGGGACAGTAAGTGAGCATAACCCAAGCAGAAGAGTAAAGTAGTATTCTACATCTCTTGTGATTCACACATTGTGTTCAGATACAGCTCATTAACAGGGGGGGGGGCAGTAAGTGAGCATAACCCAAGCAGAAGAGTAAAGTAGTATTCTACATCTCTTGTGATTCACAAATTGTGTTCAGATACAGCTCATTAACAGGGGGGGACAGTAAGTGAGCATAACCCAAGCAGAAGAGTAAAGTAGTATTCTACATCTCTTGTGATTCACAAATTGTGTTCAGATACTGCTCATTAACAGGGGGGGACAGTAAGTGATCATAACCCAAGCAGAAGAGTAAAGTAGTATTCTACATCTCTTGTGATTCACAAATTGTGTTCAGATACAGCTCATTAACAGGGGGGGGGGACAGTAAGTGAGCATAACCCAAGCAGAAGAGTAAAGTAGTATTCTACATCTCTTGTGATTCACAAATTGTGTTCAGATACAGCTCATTAACAGGGGGGGACAGTAAGTGATCATAACCCAAGCAGAAGAGTAAAGTAGTATTCTACATCTCTTGTGATTCACAAATTGTGTTCAGATACAGCTCATTAACAGGGGGGCAGTAAGTGAGCATAACCCAAGCAGAAGAGTAAAGTAGTATTCTACATCTCTTGTGATTCACACATTGTGTTCAGATACAGCTCATTAACAGGGGG